>NW_010536691.1:0-2610 GCF_000687285.1 Phaethon lepturus | reverse complement strand
TGGAGCTGGCTGGCGTTGGCTCTGTCAGACATGGGAGCAGCTTCTAGCAGCTTCTCAGAGAAGCCATCCCTTCAGCCCTCCCGCTACCAAAACCTTGCTGTGCAAACCCAATACAAGGATGTAAGTAAAGTGCTAAATCTTCAGAGAAATGTAGGCAGGAGATAAGCGTACAAATCCAAAAACATCCTAAAAGGTAAAGAGTTTCTGTTGGTAAGGCTCCACCTGCTCCTAAGTGTTGAAGTGGACATATTCATAGGGAGAATTCATGGGAATATTTTCTGGAATCTATGTCTTGCCACTACCAAGCCACATTTCTCTGGGCATTTTCTGAAAGGAAGGACATATTTCTGCAGTTTCTGAAAGAAAAAAAGCATTTTCTAACGCAGCTCCAGGGCTCACAGCTTAAAGCTTCAATCCCCAAAGAGAAGGAAGTTCCTTCCTACTGTTTGCGGGAAAGCACCTGAATTCCAGAGAAAAATATGTAGTAAAATTCAACCATCTCCATAATCTCCAGTAGGTTGCTTCAGTGTGCTGGCTTATGTGGGACCCATCCTTAGGTACCTCAGATTTCTTTGGATATGGTATAGAATGCCTAAACAGCAAGTCCTGGGTGTTGTTGATTTGAGGTGTCTGGACCACCACTTGGAGGAGAGGTACTGCATTGCTTAGCATTGTGGAATAAAGCCAAAACCTGAATTCCTTGAATGCCGTGCAAATAAAGCTAGCTTTCTGTGCTATGGAAGGCCTTGTCTATGTCCTTTCAGGTCCAGGTTATTACCTTTTTCTTCCCGTCTCCTTATTTTTTGGCTCATTTCACAGACAGTTGGACAAACAGCTGCCAATATGCCAACATCCTATTCTTTGTGTCTGCCCAGGGAACCCCTCAGGGCCACCTCAGTAAAGCTTCTGCTGGGGATAATCAAATTTTGCCATGAAATTCAACTTCTGTTGTTTCATCAATTAGTATACCAAGGACAGGGTGTGAGTACATAATGCAATGAGCCTGAATTACGGCAGATTAAGAAGCTTGTCAGCTATGTTGTTCAAAGTGTCCCTTGGTTATCCCTAGAGCTTTGACACACATTAATTTAACAGCAACACTGTCCTCCAGACATGATCCCTGCTCATGCACAGGTCAGCTCTGTGAGGCACACACATACGAGGTCAGCTTTATCAGTCTAAAGTGTTTCGGGTACCTCAGATTCACTGTGAATGTACTATATAGTTTTACCATGTGGGTTTCTGTTTCCAAATCTCCAAATGAAAGCTAAACAGCCTTCGCAAAAGATGCACCTTTATGCTTTCCATATTTTTTATGCAAATACAAAACTTGTTTGACTGCATTGCTGGGTTTCTTTATTTGACCCAGGAGGTACTGGATATTAGTTAGAATCATTATTTTAACTCATTTTTCATAGCTATGTGACATTTCCGTTTTCCCATTGTGGTATCACATTTCCTGTGTAAAGGAGGGTTCAGTATAGTAATAGGTCGCATTTTCCACTCAGTAGACTTCTGATTACCTATATTGCTATGCTGATTATACTAAGCAAGCTCAGTTCTTTCTTTAATCACTCCTATGTGCTCCCATCCCACTTGGTGAATGCATGACTAGGTGATTCAACTAAAGATTGTCTCTGTTTTCCTGTATCTTGCATGTAAGGAGCAACATTTCTAGCATATGATGGCAAAGTCGAATACATCAGAAAGATTTTCCACAGTATGGTTGTTAACATGCAGCGTGTGTCCGTATATGTGCTTGTTTCATGCTACACTGCTATGCTTAATTAAATTAAGAGCTGCTTGGGACCATGGTTTTATTTTTGCTTTACGTGCATGCCGCAAGTACTTAAAACCCATTCCCTTTTTTTCCTCTTGCTCTCTTTCTTTTGGGGTGAGGTCTTCTGAGTTTTTATCATATTCTCCCCGTAGCTATTCATTCCTCACCTTAGGGTTTCTTAGCTGCTGAAGGATGAGGACGAGACCCACAAGTTCACCCTCTCCAGCTCCACCTGGGTGCCTGCAGCAACACGCAAGGCTCAGACATGATGGGGACAGCTCAGGCACCGCTCTCAGCTCCTAGCACAGCAGCCGGTATTTCTGGAGAAGGCAGTGGGACGATGGTACAGTTTGACACTTAGGCCTTGGCATGATGGTGTGGTGCCTGATGGTGTGGTCCACGTGTGATACCGCCTCTGGGGTGGGGAGACCGACAAGAGGTGATGCTTGTCGCTCCCCTCGCATGCACTCCCGAAACCTCCCCAAACTCTTTTTCTTTGCCCGTCTGCCACGCAGCGACAGCCAGAACGGTCCCAGGCATGTTTCCCCATGGCCATCGCCGCCGTGGGTTGCTGCTGGGGGGCGGCTGAGGTGGGGAGACCCACAGAAGTGGCAGGTCGCCGCCCAAAGGGGAATTATTTGCGCCTGACCACGCGCCTGGACGGCTGGCAGAAAACCCCGCGCATTAACGTGTTTTCCAGAAAGCTCTTTGGCAGCTTTGAATGCAGTGAAGTTTTCCCGTCTGACACGTCGCCACTCGCAAGGCGCTGCGGAGCGGAGCCCCGCGCCGGGAAGCGGGAGGCGGCTCACGTCGGGGGAGGAAGGGCTCGG
>NW_010536690.1:0-5886 GCF_000687285.1 Phaethon lepturus | reverse complement strand
GAGCTGCCGGAGCGCTGCGTGGACAGGTGCAAGGAGAGGCAGGAGGGAAGAAGGAGAAAGGGCGTTACCTGAGGGTTAGACCTGCCCAGACACACATGAAAGAAAAAAAACAAAGATCTGACAGTTTTACTCCCTGTTTCTAAAACGCTAATAAAGTGTACACGCGTTACCCTTTCCTTTTATCGCTTCAGCTACAAGGAGGGGAATTTCTACAGAAATTGGCATAGTCAGGGAGGTGTTTTCCCCTCTGCAAATTCTGCCTCGTGTTTAATTTATCATTAACCTGACATGAAACTGATCTATAGTGTTTGGATATCGATACAACGTCTTAAAAACATAAATGGGCAGGCCCCCGGTTTGGGATAAATAGATTCAAAACCTGCTGAGAGGAAGAAAGAAAGATTGAAAGATGGCTCATCTAATCTGTCTTCTTTGGGGTTTTGCATCGGGCCCGACACCAAAGCCTGTGAGCACCACAAATTGGCAGTAATATCACCTACTGAAAGATTTCTGTTGTCTTTCTACAGCATTTTGAATCCATTTAGGACTTCGCTGTCCAGTTCCAGATAGCAGAGGCATTTTTTTCGTCCCAAAAGTAGAATGGTTCATGCAGGCAAATGTATTGGTGGAACGCGTGTTCATTATTAGCAATGGTAAAATACTGGTATATCAAAACTCAGAGCTTGACTTTTTGCCACCTTTGGTGCTTTTTCTGAAATGTCTGATGAATTTTAGGGCTCAGACTACCTGACCCATTTTAGCGTTCAAGATACACAATATCCTTCCAATATTAAAAAGCAGTAGTAAAGTATAAAATGTAGAGATCTTTCATAGTTAACTCTTTCAAAAGTTCGAGAGAATCGCTTGGCAGTTTAAGGTTTCATTTAAACAAAAAAGTTGCAGAGAATCATGAAAGATTAGTTCTCCCGTCTTTTTGCTCCGTGGTCTTTTCAGTCACAGTCTAAATCCAAGAGATCAAATGGATTTGACTGCTTAGCTTTATTTGCTATGGAGAGTATAGGGCTAATTAATTGGCAGGTGCTTTAAAGCAGGTAATGCTACACCTTTTCATCATTGCAGTCCTAAGTACTGCCCCTGTGTGCACCTGAATTATAAAAAGGCTGCTTTAAAGCAAGTTGATTTACTGTGGAGGGATTTAAAACTGAAAAAAGTAATGCTAAATACAATGATCAGATAAATCACCTCAGAAGAGAGCATAGGCGGACCTGCTCTGAAGGCAGTTACAGATAGATGTTATATTATTTTACCTTTCAGATAACAGGAGCCTGTCATGTGGTGGGACCCAAAAATCCACCATAATCGAGATTTCAAAGCACATCTGTGTAAACATTATCACATCAGTGTAAAACATCAACCAATGAGCTTTCTCTTTGAACCAAATCTACTTAATTGCAGTGCTAAATCAAAGAAATAGATCAAAGTTGAATAATCTATATAGCACCTATTTCTCAAGTAGCCTGTACACTGATTACTCAAATATACCTAAAACGTTTGAAACACGCATCAAGTATTTTTATTGACATGACTGGCAGGTCAAGATCAAACTGTTCATCACAGCTGCTAAGTTGCAGGACATGCACAAGGGTAGTACAGCTAAATGGAGGAGGTATATTCCCCAAAGCCTAAAGATTCCCTAGTATGGATAATGTTGCCAGGTCCATCCGAGTCCTTCAAAGAGTAGAGGCCTCTTCTGGTTAGATGGTACCACTGTCCCCAGTAGAGAAGGTGGGGTTTTTTTTCAAAAAAATCCTCAGCCATCACACACTGGAAGACCCTTATGGCTAAATCTTTCCTGTTATACGTTGATCTTTTCCGAGTGGAGTCTTTAATGTCTGGGCACTGAACCGGTTATGCTGTTTTATAAAGTACCAGAAAAGAAACAAAAAGATAAGAATTTTTTTGGTGTTTGCACTAGTCATGTGACAGGAAAAGATAACACTTAAAGAATTTTTTTTTGCACCTTCTGAGACTATACCATGGGAAGTTAAATAATTTTGAAGAGTGTTTTTACAAGAGTACATAATTCAACTTAAAGTATACAGTATAATCTAATCAACTCTACATATACTTCCTAGAGACCGCACTTTCAGTGTCATTGAACAAATACGTATGTGGTCGAGTTTTTATTTCCATAGCAAGCAGTTAGGGCTTCTATAGACGATATAATTACAGTATGTTTCCTAAGAATAGCATATTGTCATAGGGAAAACCTGGTGGCTACAAAGGGATTGGAGAAAGCAATGGACTGAAATCTTTGATAGATACATGCGTGTATATATATAGAAGGAGAGAGATATCTATCTATCTGTCTATATATGTGTGTATATAGAGAGAGAGATCTGTATATCTATCAGGTTGGTTAAAAAAAAGTTGTTAGCTGTAAAACTTTATGTCCTGCAATTTATTGCACCTTTATTAATTTTAGAAATCGCTCACAACAGTGCTGTGCCAGCCATAACATTTTAATGATATAATAACATATCAGCTAGGAGAATGAAGGGGGCAGGGTCATGAATACATGAGAAAGCAAACACGGCCTGGAACAAAAACGACCAAGTAGAACATAAAGGAATACGTCCAGCTGGAGATACCTGTGTATCATGGTCATTTCCAGATTCTTCCTAGATTTGGACAAGAAAACACGCCTGGCTGCTTTCAACACGACAAGCAGAGCATGCAGAAGTTACAGTGAGAGCCTTTCACAGCACTGCAAGTCTGAATAAAATAAGGCGTATTCTTGTGCGGGATTTACTAGGAAGGAAAGAACTCATTTTTAAGGCTCCATGTACAAATCAGGTCATAATCTGATGATCTAAAGCCTTTTAAATGCAATACTTTAAAGTATTAATATGCTTAATATTTTAATAAATTAATTCTATTAATAATGAATTGATTTAATTAATTAAATGCAAGACTTTAAAAGCATTCAGAACTTTTTCTTCCGAACTGATACAATTACAGGTATGTATGCATGTATACTTACATGTCTATATAAATATATATACCTATGTATAAAAACTCAGACGAGGGAAAAGTAATGCTGAAAAAAAAATTTTTCGATGGAAAGGAAGTTTTACATTTCTTGTGCCTTCATTTTTTATGTCTTTAAATGAAGACAGAAATTCTTAGGGCTTTTTAAGATTCATTATTTTATTGTCCATGGTTTTGTGGATACACATGAATAACTCCTATATAAGCCGAATGGGACAGAGAAGCTAGGTAGTGAGCACACATTTACATCCACTTACATCCAGTGAGAATGAATCTTTTCCACATATATCCACATTCAAATGCCTCATTTGGCAGCTTTTAAAGTCGATCTTCGGTTAAAAAACAATCACATGTTTTATGTATTATTTAAATTACATGATTTCTGAATCTGTGCACGTAAGATGTGCAGACAGCTTACGGTTTTTGATTTGCTGCACAAATAAATTGCACTCTTGCTCCTAAGCAAACACCGCATCAGGGAAATTCTGACTAACATACCCAGGTGTAAGTACTTACAGATGTGTATTGGATTTTAAAGTGAAAAAAAGACTAGACTAAAGGTGTTATTGAAAAGTCATTAAAATGTGGCTAACCAATTTCAAGAAAACAATGTGAACAGGGAGATAACTCACGGTCCATGTCTACAGTTTAGGTGACTGATGAGTCGAGTCATCCAGCAAACAGGTTTACTTTGGGGCACTACATTGACCAAAAGTGTTTTCTTTTCCAATCAAATGGAAAAACCAGACTATTTTGAAAAGATTATTGTATTGGTGAATGATGTCTCCTAATGAGGCAGCTGGAACTGAAAAGATCCAAGAGACATGTTCTACAAAATTTTCCAGACTAGATGCTCAGTCATGTAACTGCAGGAGAAATAACTTTTCAACTAAACATGCAGTCATGCTAAGCATCTGAAACTATTATTGTCTTGACACCTAAATACTGGCCCTTATATTGGCCTTTTATCATTTAGTACAGAGATGTAGCTCAGATTTGGAGACAAGACTTTCGCTTGGGAAACGTGCATATAACATAGTTATAAATAAAGCTGTATACATAAAAAAATTAACAAAAAAAATTGTTTTTAACAGATGGGAATAATGAAGTCAAGGGAATTACTTGAGGGATGAACTGGCATACAGTATTCTGAAATACTGAAAGAAATGCAGTAACTCTATCATTCACCCCAGATACCTGCCTTTCCAGACGTGGCTCTGAGGTAATTCAACCTTGGCCATGCTTAACGGTTGTATGATCTGTCAGATTGTCGGTTGCCAAACATGGCCACAGTTCTCCCTTGACACAATATCATACCCACTGAAAACTTTCTTAGAAATTGAAAATGCATGAGAGTGCCTTAAACCTATTAAAATGAGTTATAGTTTGTGCATTTTCTGAAATCTTGTTCACAATAATAATATTCGTAGTCATCAAAGATTTACGGGGAAAAAAAAGCTGGCTGAAACTTGGGAAGAACATTTTTCTATAAAGAGGAAAAAGACTGGGGCTGCACCTGACCATTGCAAAAAATGCCGTAAGGTGTGCTGCGACTTGCAATGTTTGTCTGCAGCTTATGAAGTTTCAAGGTAACGCAGGTGGCGATACGGGTTGTACCACGGAGAATGCCGTGACACGAAATGCCTGACAAGGCCTGTTGCCCATCAGCACCAGACAGGGACAAAAGAACATGCTCATCTTTAACAACTGGTCTTTAACTAGTGCTTGGCTATGCCAAGGAGGCTGCCTGCAGCCAGGATTATTTACCAGAGGAGAGGCTGCTGACATGGCACATGTGCGTGGTTCCCTGATGAGAAGGCCTCGTCACACAAGAGTATAAAAGGGGAGTCTGGGGTCACTTTGAAATGAAAGGAACAGCAAATATGATTGAAATAGGGACCAGGAGAATCCCTCTTTTCTGAGAAGCTGAGGTGCAGGTATTGGAGGGAGAGGTCAGATGGATGGGGTGAAGGCAGAAGTTTCCAGCCTACTGGTATGCAGGGAATTAAGTACTTAAATTTGGTCCCAATGCAACAGTGCGGTAAGCAACCAAACGGAAGGTTGTCTAGATCAGTCTGGGAATGGTAAAGGACAGCATTATTCTCTGTTGGCAAGTTGTTTAGCTCCCTGTTTCACATTTCATTTCTAAAAATGGTTCCTCGTGGGATGAAGTGCCACCTATGGACACTTCACAGCACAGTTCAAAAAACTATGGAGTAGCCTGCCAGACTGTTTGTCAGCTTTCAGTAAATTTTAAAATCAAAGATTTCATATGCCAAGTGTTAGTATCCCAGCCAACGCTGTTTAATTTCAGTTTATCTGAAACAATCCTCATGCTCTTCAGTTCAGCTGTGTACCAGGAATGCACCCAGTTTTCAAGGCTTTGGAAACGGGTTGGGACGTTACTAGGTTTTGCAGAACTGATGGAGTCGCAGCAATCTTCATCCTAATAAGGATAACTGGGCTCACTGGGTGCTCTTAATAAAAAGCCTTGGCAGTAAACCAGCGAACAATCTTGATGCTGCAGCCACCTCCAGCCTTCAGGGTTACGAGGCAAACGAGGCACGGATGGAAGCTCTTCCCTCCCCTAAAGCCGCACTCCCAGGGTTCTCCACAGCCATGTTGCTGGGTCGCGTGGGGACAGTCCCTCCCGAGCACGGCTGCGAAAGCCCGGGGTCAGGCTCTGGAGCACGGCACCCGGCACACGCGGCGCGGGCTCTGCGGGCGAGGCCCACGCAACGAGCTCTGTCGCCAGTCACGGCCGTTTCCACGAGTCACCCTTCCCAGGTGCTTTGGCTTAAAAGTATCCAGATTCAGGTCCGTGCCCATTCTCCGCATTTGGTCGACGCGCCTCGTGCCTCCAGCACCTTGGCT
>NW_010536689.1:0-5977 GCF_000687285.1 Phaethon lepturus | reverse complement strand
CGGGAGGAACGTTTTGCTGGTGTGGGGTATTTCATCCCGGCAGATCTCAGTGCTCAAATGGGAAAGGAAGAGGTTCAAAGCTTCTTCTCTGATATTATCCCATTAAACTGCCCTGCCAGCAGCTACCAGTGCCGGGCATCGCTCGGCGTTCCACCAGCTCCGCGGCGTCGGCCAGCGCAGCCCGCGGGTCCCTTCTTCAGCGAGCGGCAAGGAGAGGCAAGACCCCACTGTGGCAGCAAGGGGAGAGCGAATGGTTTTTAAACAGGATTCCGCTCCAAGGCGGCGCTGGCAGCTTTTGCCTTGAAATTAAGTAGCCCTTGGGCTTTCTTCCTTTCCTGGAAGCCCTGCTGCTTTCCAGGCTGGGCTGAAGGCTAACGCAGGAGAACTGGGAGCAAAGCATGTGAGCAGAGACATCGGCTCTGACCATTTACACTTCAGCTGAAAGAGCTTTATTCTCCTGGACCACATACACAGCCCGTTCATTTTGGGGAAAAAAGGTAATTTAAGATACCTTTCATCATGTCTGCTGGCAGAACGAAGATGAAGGACCGTAAGAGATGATCAATGTTTAAGCCCATCTCCAAAGTGATTTGGGGAGCTGCTGAAAATAAACAAGCAATCAGGGCCCAGGAGCCCGGGTAAAAGCTGACAAAGAAATTGCTTTTTTTCCTAGACAAACAGAAGGCGGCTAATAGCTCCGTTCAGAGAGGCTGCGCTCTCTCCCCTCGTAATAGGAGGGGGGCAAGAGACCAAATTTAATTTCTTCCTCACAACAACTTTAATTAAAATCATCTAAGCCCTTCCTGCCTCTCTCCTGCCACGAGGCGTGGTTCTGCTCACAGGAGGCATTAGGAAACTCCGACTTATTAACGCGCCCTCCCTGAAAATGCTGTTTATACCACAGTCAAATGGCTGGGGAGCCCATCTGCAAGAAGGCACTCCACTCCTAATTAAGAGGAAAAACCACCGAGCCCACCTTTGATGTCTATCGGCAGCAGCAGTCATTCCCCATGTGCTCGCGAAGCTGTTCAACAGCGTTAGCTTCACGGAACGTCATTCCAGTGGCATTTGCCATCGGATGTGCCTCTGCACCATCACCTGTGCCCTGTGGGCGCCCAGATGCTACTGGAGGTAAAGACAGGACGCTGGCTGCATGAGATTAGCTGTACTAAGGGTTTTTCAGCAGTTTTACAAACACAGAAATAGCAGAGCCAGTTCCACAGCCTAGGTCCCCATCCTCGTGCCGTGACCTACGGTGACCCACAGCCGTGCCCACACAGAGGCACTGCCTGCAGCGACGTGGGGAGGTCTGTCCCTGGGCTGGGGGAGAACGTATGGGACCTCTTGAACCCATCACAAACACGGGCAGCATGTGTGCAAGCACACATTTCCCTGGCCTCTTGAAATGTGTGAGCATGAAAAAGAGTTGCACACAAGACTAAACTTTAGAGGAAAAGTTAAAAATATAAATAAAAAAAATTAAGCCTAAGTTACTAGAGGGGTGAAAGAAGATTTTCACAGTGCTTATAGCTCTTCCCAACTCCCAGAGGCGTTTCAGGAGTTGGGAAGAGCTGTAAGCACTGCACATTGGCTGCAGAACCAACAGTCACAAGCAAATACCTGATCTACAGGTAGATACAGCTTCAGGAACAGAAACCGAGGCTGTTTAACCACCAAGCCACTACAACGCTGCCCTTCCAGCAGGAACATGCTCAGTCAGGCCAGGCAGCACCATCAGCTCTGCAATGTCGCAGAGCAACCACAGAGTTTCTCAAATAGATCTAGAAAAAAAAAATCAATCATGGGAGGCTGAAGGGAGCGTTGCTCCTAGATGAAACTATATGCCCAATACCAGCCACTGGCAATCTTCTACGCAGGAGCCGTATCTCAGAGCTGGAGAGTCACCTTTTAGTCCTGGCAAGTCTAGGATGCGACCAAGAGCAGAGAGCAAAGGCCAGATGAATGAGGCGACATGAACACCGACAGCGACTGTCACACGATAGCAACTGCTGCAGTGGGTACCACGCCACCCTACCTGGTCGAGGTCCAAACCTCTTCACTGGAGCATCAGATTATCCTTATTTCTCCAAGCCAGCGGGCTTCATCCACAAGTTAAGCTCAAACAGACCTCCCACCTCCAAGCAGAGGTATTTTCTCCCTGTGCAGGAAAGCTGACAGAACTGCTGCTCCTTCTAAAGGAAGCATTTTTCTCAAAAATGCTCCCAAGACAGTTTTCCGTAAAAAAGTTTGCTAAAGGCTGAAGGAAAGCATGAGATTTAGACTAATAAAGACATCAAGAGTCCAGGTGAGGAGCATCCGCAACTGCCTCCATCCACCTTGCCCGTCTACTCCTGAACTCAGCAATTCAGACACTGAAACGAATAGCAGCGTTGATCTATCCCCGGCTTCCAGAACAAGCGTCCACTGCCATCATTTCCACAGTATCTTCTCCAGCAGAAACCGTCACCCTTATTGGCACGTTTAAGCACTCCCACGCGCAGGCAGACCCCCGCGTGGAAGGATGTTCTACCTCCAAGGCAGGCAAGACGCCGCAGGAGCTCCCTGACACAGCGGGAGAAGGAGCTGCGCCGCCCCAGTTATTGCTCTTGCTCGTGCATTTAACCCGTCCATTCCTACTCCGCTTGCGGTAGCGATCAGCAGACGAGTTCACACTCATTCCTACTGTGGCTGCATTTGTTGAAATATAAGCCACTTGCAAAAGCATCAGATAAAGCTACGGCACTTTTCAGCTCCTATTGTTTGGTACCACCAGGCACCACGTTCAGATGCTGCTGCAGACTTCACCTGGGAATCACCGAATTCACACGGACGTAGCCCAGCAGTACCCACAGTATTATCTCTTGTTTTCTTAGGAAAAAAAAGCCAAACTGGCATTACATTTTGTATTTTAAAACCAGACTTTCTGGAACAACAACAGCAAACCCAAAAGAACAGTTGTGCAATATCCCTGGCAAAGCCTACAAACGGATGGTCAGTAAAGGAAATACTCTGCTGCAGGTACAGAAATGCTACTGAAGCTGATCCCGGCACGCTGCCGTTCAGCTCCAGCATCAGGGTAGAAACAAAAGCTTAGAAGCCCTTAAATCAATGGGGGGTCCTTCCCCGCAAAGGCAAGGCCAAGTCTTGCCTCACGAGCTTCTCCCCGGCAGATCTTGCTCTGTGTCGGTATTTGCTCTCAACATATTCTCAAGGCTTGCTTTAAAAAAAATAAATTATGAAGCACCAGAGCGACAGCCACAGGACCCACCCGCACCCGCAACAGCGGATCATCAGGTCCCTCCTGGAGAGGGTACATCCACTCCAGGGTCTCTTCATGCTGGAAGACACAGGAGACCTCAGTAAGCAGAACAAACAGGACTGTTTGTGTTAAACAGTGTTCTACAAGAGCCAAAAAAAAAAAATTATTCATGTTGCCCTTACAGCCCTTCCTGGGATATCCAGAACAGGGCTAGGCACAGCTACAGAAAGCGGTTGTCTCTGGAGGCGAGCTGACCTCCAGGGATACCTCCTGCCTGGTCTCGTTTTGTTTAAGAAAAGGAAGTCATTACAATACGCCCAGTATTTCACCTTCCTTACGTGAAAAGGACCTCACTGGGAGCTTACAAAACCACAGATCACAGGCGATACACGCTTCCACATCCACGCTTCAGCATCGCCTGTGATGTCCCGCACGCTATCCCCACCTCAGGCTCCACGGATGTAGTTTCTTGTTCGCCCACAGCCCGGCAGCCACAGGACACCATTTCTGATTGTTCTAAGCCGCAAGAAACATGAGAAGCCCCAAGAAAAGCCGTAGATTTGTTATTTGCATGCATACTTCTCGACTCCATGCAAGCTGAGGATTTCTTAAGGCATGCAAGAGAAGGCAGTCTTTGCTCATCGTCACAAGCCTTGGCTTTGATAGTTCCAGCGTCTTAAACGCAAAACTAGACACTTACAAGCAGATGTTAATTCTGCAGAACACCGGTTCCGAGTCACACTCTGCCCTGCCGTCACCTCAATCCTGCCTTTTGTGAAGCACATACAATTAATTTTATATCAGAGACAGAGCTAGCAGACACCTGGCTTTCTAATTAAATACATGCTTTCAGGTGAGAACCACCATGTAATATTACTCACTTGAATTGACCTGGTGGCAAAAATCAAAATAGACACAGGTCACACCACGCCGAGGAAGGCAGTGGCATTCTTGTGCGCAACAGCAAGATCAACTTAATCACAAATGACAACTTCTGAAAGCCTTTACTCTGGATTCATCCTTGGCATTTTTCTAGGCCAGCCTGAAAACAAAAGCTTTGTCTTCTTAAAATGCAATTGCCTGAGGCACCTCTAAAAAAAGTGACATAACTCAGGTCTGAAAAATGCCTCCTGGGTTTCAGATTCTCCCAGGAGCCTCTTTGCTATTCAGCTCGATTCAGATTACCCAGATCAGCATGAATTCTGCAGATTTAGCCTCAACTACCAACACAGGTATAAAAAGCACACATTCAGGATTATTTTTTAAACAATATAATGAAAGCGCTACAGTTATAAAAAAAAACTTGTTACTGATCCAAATGGTTCCTCCCTCCCTTTTCTCCAGGAGGTTTATAAGCATTCTCTGATGGCAGTTTATTCTGAATTTCACTCTGTTTAGCCTATTTCTGTTTTTTTATTTCTAGCACGTTTTCCTTCCTGGGTGTTTTCAACCTTCCCATCACAAACCTCAAGCTGTAAAAAGAACGAGCAACTTGTTTTGCCATCAAAATTTGGGCCCAAAATTTGATTCCTTGTTTCTTCTGCCCTCCACAAACCCTCTCCATTTCAGCAATTCTGCAAGCAATGCCTTCGTGCTTCTTCAAATGCAGGAACCCAGCCCAGTGCCTGGCAAGGCGGTAACTTAATGGGAGGGGGCAAGGAAGGAAAAGCTGCGATTCTCTCCGAGACAGACCCAGCTATGTCTAATACCTATAAATAGCATCTTTGATAACTCTGCAGTACCTTTAGTGTACTAAAGATTTTTATATCCATAGGCCATTTCCTTTGAGAAAATGCAAGTTTACCCCTGGGTCTGAAAACCCCTTGTGCAGCCATCAATAAGGAACTCAAATCAAAAAGAAGTTCCATCGCTTTTCTTGATTAATTCGGGACAAGGAGAGCTGCAAGCTCTCGTGGTGCTAGGAACTGTTAAAGTCTTATTCTTCTGAATGCTCAAGTCCCATCAGTTATTCCACATAAATTGTTCTCTGTCAAGAGCTTTAATCTTCTCTTTACAACCCCTAAATAAAACATCCTTCCAGAACTCGCTGCCTATTATCTGCCTTTTCTAAAGAAAGCGGTTCTTAAGAGACCCACCTTCTTCTGCTTCGCCATTCCCCTGAAATCCATCTACAACATTAGCTTGGCGGAAGTAAAACACGGGCAATCCCTCACGGCGACTAAACGAGCGTCTGTCTTAACATCTGCACCTCATGACGCAAGGTATCGCACGCAGCCGAGCCGAACGCCGCTCGCCGAAAACAAGGGTCATAACGAGACTTCCAGGACTGCGAGCGGTAAGACTTGTGACACGTTGTCACCGAGAGTAGGCAGCCCAAAGAGGATGCCGCAGAGCCACGCTGCCGTGGTTTCACCCGAGGTTCCGCTCCCGACGCCGGCTCCTTACCTCCCTGGCTGCCCGTGAAGATCAGGAAGCGGCAGCCCTCGCCTTCACGCCACGTCAGCGCAGGCTCCTCATCCAGCGGCTCGCTTCGCAGACAAACTCCTTCCCTATCCTTTACCTTCGGGAAGAAAATAACGCAGAGAGCCCAAATCAGAACGAACCGCAGAGTAACGGAGCGGGGCAAAATGCGAGTGGAAGCGCCACCTCCCCGTTCCCGCGTGGGGAAGGGTGAGCGGGAGCGGCAGCACCTGTAGGAGCGAGCAGGGGCAGCCCGGGCCAGGCAGCCCAGGCCTGGCAGCACGCACCGCGGATCAC
>NW_010536688.1:0-1601 GCF_000687285.1 Phaethon lepturus | reverse complement strand
CTCAGCCTTCTCCTCATCCGTTGTTATCAGTCTGCCAGTCTCACTCATCAAGGGGGGTACACTTTCTTTGACTCTCCTTTTCTGTCTGACATACCTATAGAAGCCTTTATTATTATTTTTTGCATCCCTTTCCAAGTTCAGCTCCAGACACGCCTTGGCCTTCCTGACCCCATCCCTACACAACCAGGCTTCATCCTTGTACTCTTCCCAGGATACCTGTCCCTGCTTCCACTGCCTGTGCATTTCCTTCTTGCCCTTTAGTTTGCCCAGCAGGTCTCCACTCAACCATGCTGGTCTCTTGCCTTCCTTTCCTAATTTCTTACACCTGGGGATCGAGAGCTCTTGCCCTCTATGGAAACCATCCTTAAAGATCTGCTTTGTTCTGCTCAGACACACCTCTTTGCCAGCAGAATATAGGATTGGAGTATTTTGACTTTGCATGTTCTTGGAATTTGAAACAAATTTTTGATCAGCAGCAGCAACATTGGAGATATGCTTATTTAAAACATATGACAATCTGATTACCTGCAAAATCAATCCACAACAAAACCAAAGGAAATGCAAATCCTGGAGAGATTTTCATTGTCATCTGTTCAGAGGAAAGATACTCCTTCTCCCAAACTGTTTCTAAGCCTTATGATGTGCTTTTAAAGTGTCTGGTACTTTACTATATCTAAAGATATATTGTAGTTTTCATTTCTATGTTATAGAAATTATTTGTTGTAAAGAACCGGGATTTGTATGGAAATATTTTTATTTGCATTGTTTTGTGTATCAATAATAAAATTTTATTCTGCTCTTTGTAGACTACTCCAACAAAAAGTAGAATTTAAGGTCTTCGTGCATTTAAGGAGAAAAGACCTTTTTGCTACAAGCTGATGCCTTTAAATTACAACAGAGTAAAAGTACTGTTATGAGGACCATTAAGGTGCATGTTACATCAGCACCTGGAATATCACAACTACCAAATCATACTGATGTGACATTTTTGATGTGTCCATATTTGTACTGGGCCCAGATAGATATGTGTGTCAACTTGTGCTAATTTAAGTTTCTGAAGGATGCTCTGTGCAGTGGCAGGTCATAGAGTCATGCAGCATTTTTTTAAATTTCATATGTATGGAACTCACCATTCCACAATTAAAAAAGCTCTGTAAATTCTTTATATAGACAGAGCTTATATGTGATATGAAGTATATATATACTGTATTATTTTAACAAAATAAAAGTGACTTCGGCACACCAAAAATAAAGAAATTGTATCCAATACGCATTAAAATTATTCTGCTTATCAGGAAAAATTACATTTGCGTATTCTAGCTGAATATGTACATTAGTAATTAAGTAAATGGAAATTAAGAGGATTATTGTTCATTTTGGTTAATTATAGTTTCTTATCTGACTTACACTATTATAAGTAAAATGAAATTAACTTTGAGAATAGCACATAATGGTGTCCTTTTGATGAAGTAATTTGCCATTATGTTAATTTAATTATGTTAAGTTCAGACACCTTCAAGGCCAGCCTTTAATTACACATTCTTGTATATTAAGCTTAGCTTTGGCTTGCATAACAGAATCACAGAATCACAGAATCACAG
>NW_010536687.1:0-8025 GCF_000687285.1 Phaethon lepturus | reverse complement strand
CGTTGCATGGGGTTGCTGTGGCCGAAGTGCAAGTGCACGCACTTGGCCTTATTGAACCTTATACAGTTGATTGTTTATATAAAGCTGATTTTCTTAACATAAGCACATTTAAAAATAACCAAATTGATTTTTTTAAAATTTGTTCTCTGGCTAAAATCAAAGGAAAAAAGTTTTACAAACGTATGCATTATACAAAGTAAAGAACACTACTTTCAAGCGTGCATTCGGATAATGCCTTGAAAGATAAAGACTGAGATCCTGACCTCATTGAAATTGGTGAATTTTACTTTTGAGTTATCAGGGTCAGATTTCATTCTAGATACAAGATGTTAGAGTATAAATTCTCTTACCAGCTGTTAGGATATGAGTGTTACAAATGCCTAAAATAATTCTCAAACTATGCGGTTTGTGAAGAGTATTTAGTTCCTGCACAAAACTGTTGTTAAACCAGGACAGAGTGAGATAAGGATACAGAACTGAACACAGAAGACAGATATAATTATTTCAAAGAAATATCTAAAAGTTTTAGTTTCTTTAATAGCAATTAGGGTTCAGCATTTTTTAAAGTAACAGGAGATTAGAAGTATATTGATTGGAAGGAGCCTGTAATACGCTATATGAAAGCTAAAACTCATTTCATGTATTTCTAGTATTTTCGTGTAAGCTTGTTATGCAAACTAAAAACGTACAGCCTACAAAGGCTAATTTATAGTTATAATTACTATTATATATTTTAATGTCCAAAATATTTATACATAATTAAGTAGTTATTTCTTACAGTATAGCATAATGTCTTTGTCAGAGAGCTGTAAGAAAACACTGCTAGCAAAGTTTTTATCTTATAAAAATTGGAACAGTGGTAAATAATAATGAAGAAAGGTAAATAACACTATTGTCTGGGTGAATTGGTCTATGTATTTTTTTAAATGGCTAAATAGAGGGTCAAACATCTGGAAAGAACAAATGTAGATCTTGTGTACGGAATGGAGAACTTTATTTTGGAGAACACTGACTCTGGAAAGGACTAAATGGTCATGCCTGGTAATGAGATAAACAGGAGCTTTTGAGGGTGATTCTGTGGCTCAGAGAGCAGGGGTGATAATTGGCTTTATGGGTAGGGGAATGACGCATATGAGTAGGAAGGTGATTCTTTAAACTTCATGTGGTGTTCATGAGAACATTGCTGTGATGATGTACGCAAGTCTAGTGTCCAGTCTTTAAAGAGAACATTGAAAATTGAAAAGATTTCTGAAAAAGCTGCAAAAATTGTTAAAAGTTCAGAAAAAGCCACCAAACAGTTGAATGTTAATACTTTCTCATAAAAAGGAGAAGGTTCAAGTGTGAGATGATCATAGCAACTATCTGCATGTAATTTAATTGTAACAGGTTGTTTGGTTTATAGACAAAGGTATTACTAGGCACAGAAGCTGCATGTAGGTAGATTTGCTGTAGGACTGAAGAATAGAAATGCTCATCGGTAGGAATAATGAACTGTTGAAAGAACTTGTCATTGCCACCACAGTTCCCTGAGAACAAACATAACACGGGGAACAGGATCCCACTATAAGAATCGCAAAAGCAAACAAATACCTCCTCCTAGAATATCAGTTGCATCACTGGTTTCTTACAGTGATGTGAACTCCCAAGTCCTATGGAAAAGTAGAGGAGAGATTTATTTTTGATTTACATCTTGCACACCAAAAAAGAAAGGACAAGAACCATTCTTGCAAAGTATTTTGGAAGGGCACCTTTTGTAATCATTTTTCTGGTGCTCCATTCTGTGGCTTTGATTTCTTTGACTTGTCTTTTCACCAGACCTTATTCTCTGCCAAAGTTTAGTGACATTAAGAAGACTTTAAGGCTCTATTTTTAAGGGGTATAACCCTTATTCCACAAAACGGTAATAGATATCTTCGAAGTGACATGTATGTAGGAACCTAAGTTCTATTGGTTTTTATTACAGTGCTGTGTGTAGTGATGAAAAAACTTTACCAAATCTAGTGAATTGGTTTAGGAACAGAGCAAAGTTGTTAGCGAGAAACTCCGGGGAACTCTGGGTGTTCTCTAGCTGTCACCTAGTGGTGATCCCAGTACCAACAGCAGCTCACCAGAGACTAAAGCTGGATTTTGGGAATTGCCACTGTCATAAAGTTCCGTTTGTCCTTCCGTTTGTCCTTCCTGTTTGGACTTAACCTCTGAATTTAGATGAGCCATTATAAAGATCAATTCCTTAATCTTTATTTAGGACTCTGTCAACTCTCCTCTCTTTGAGGACTGTTTGTCACTCACCTAAATGTGGTTGCAATCCAGATAGGCAATTCTGAAAGAAAAAAAGCGTGGTTACTTATTATAGAAACTATTGCTCTTCAAACCACTTGCCTGAATAGAACCACCCCCATCCTTTTCCTGTTTCATTCTTCCTAATAATTCTTGAATTAGAGAAAAGAACCTGTGGCAGTGTGGCAGTTGTGGCTGTGACTCATGTATATTTGTGTAACCCCTCTGAGGGCTCAGTATGAGGCTCTAGATAAAATGCAGCACATTCCCCAGCAGACAGCAGTCTTCATGTGCATAATTTACAGTATGGATCTAGTCACAGCAACTAGTAAGTGGTGGGTTTTTTTCAAATGCTCAGTGTATCTAAAGAATAGCACTAGATTTTTTTTTTTTTAATGTTCAGTGAATGCTAAAGCTGTAAAAGTAATGTTTTGTTTGTGATATTGTGATGGACTGTATACCTTTATCAGAGAAAATGTGTGTAAACAATAAAACAGAGTACTTGGATCAGAGACTGTAACTCTCCCTGGCTGAGAGCACAGCATAGATTCTGTGATCCAAGAGTACAGCCTTTTAAAACTTCAGCTTTTAAAAATGAGAGAGCTTTCTTGTGCACTTCTAGGTAGAGGGAGGGAAAATCATTTTAGTCCAGCAAACATCTGGTAGCTCAGGAATGAAAAAAAAGTACTTATTTGTTCTGACAGCTGCCTGCTTTGCAGTGGTATTTAAACAGAAATATTTGAAACAGATTGATATGAATAATGAAAGATTGCATGATATATGACAGAAATAAACTTCACCACAATTTAGCTCATTAGTGAAGAAACAATGTTACATATATAAGAAAAAAATCTTTATTTATTGTTTACCTTACTTGTGATATTTCATTTTTAATAACCTGACAACAAATAAGATTTTTGTAATAATTTTCTCCATCAGGTGTTGCAAGTATTTCACTGTGAAATAGGTTGAATGGGATGTCATTGTCCTTTAACTTTAACAAGTGCTGCTGATGGATGTGGTCCATTTAAATGTACAACAGAGAGCTGAACTAGATAACGAACTTATTATTACTCTCTGAGGATTACAGGTTAGTCCCAAAGGAGTGCAGTAAGCTAGAGAAAATCCATATCTACTGGCAAAACAATAGCCAGAAGGCTGACTGGAGATATTGATTTACTTTCTAGGCCATTTAGACCTTAATGGTGGAGAAAAGCTGAAGTGCTGTTTACTTTTCTGCCAGAATCGACCAAACAACCAGTCCATTTTTTACAGACTTTTGATTGATTTCGCTTAGAGGAATTAGAGGTGATTTATTTTTAAGCTGAAAGCAACTCGTAAATATCTCCCACTACACAAGTTCCCTGAGAGTAAATGTTAAGTGGAAATACTTACTGAGAAATACTTTGCTGCAAATCAATGTGAGCAGGTAATACTCGTCGGTAGGAACGGTCAGGTGTTGGACACCTTTCTCAAGAGTGGTCAAGCCTCCAGCTGTACTACATGAGACAGCGCTTTTAAAAGTCCCGACTTCTGCAAATGAGTATGAATCTGATTGCTCAGCTGAATTTGTGCCAGCTGTACCCTGCTGACTTAGAAAAGGGCCGCGGCTGTGGGAGTGTAAGTGGTGCTCAAGGTCAGTAGTGAGCGGCTTTAGTATTTGATGGATGAAAACAGTAATTTATCACGTGACAATTGCCTATGATACTTCATACTCACAGCAAATATCTAGCTGTAAGGAACAACTCAGTGAAAAAATGATGTAATGAAAAATGAAGTAATTTCAAAATTAGACAAAATTAAGAAATGCTCCTGAGCATACTGCCACATATAGAGACACAGCTAAAGAAAAACTGTGTTCATTATGTCCTAGAGATAACCTGTCAGGTGTATTAGGGCTGTGAATGTAAAAGATGGGTTACCAAAATCATTCTTTGGCATGTTCTCATGGAACTTACAAAAGTAGAACTGGTGTGTTAATAATATTGTTACATAGAGATAAAACCACAATTTTATATTAGTTACAAACACATAGTTTATAATTTCTACTTAGGAAAATTCTTCAGTAACATTTTTTTGAAGTCCATTTTCAAAGGTAAGACCTTTTTTCAGAAAGCATTGCATAGTTCTACCTTAACATAATAACCTCTGTTGTATACTGAAAACAGTGCTGTTTTCACTAAACAGTCTTGGCTTTTCCCCTCCTCTCCACCCCCTTCTCTGAAGGGAGTTACATTTGTTTAATGTGCTGCTTCTATCTTAACACAGAAACATGTACGTGTTACCTGAAAAATATAATTACAGTCAGCTGTAGGGCTCGCACAAGAATGTATAAATATGGATCTTTTCAACCTGAAAGTTTTATTTCAAATCCTACACGTGTCTTATGCCATCTGTCCTACCAGCTAAATCATTGATCTTATGCTGATACATTTGATTCAACCTCGGCACCATGCTAGATAGCTAACTGATGGGAAGAAGAAATACCCCGGTATCTTCTCTTTCTCTGTCCGAGCCCCTAAACAACAGAAAAATATCATTACCATAAGGTAAAAGACATTAGGACTTTGTTATATATTGTATAACGATAATAATTTTTACTGCCCCTTTGTATTTGTAGACTGATGCAGAGGAACTACAGAAAAGCCAAGAATTTCAGTGTATACTTCATCCTGGTTCTTCACTCAAAATTAAAATGAAAAATGATGATTTACTGTGTGTTGTCAGTTGAAAAGCTGAAAACATTTGGTACACTCCATTTTTTTTAAAGCATGTCTTTTGTAGTCAGCGTGCTAAACTTTTACTTAAGAATTTAGTATATGCTGTAGTCAAGTCCCAAGCAGAAAATTTTACGGACTGTTTTACACCTGGTTTCTCTGAGCTTTTTTGTTTGTTAAGATTTGGAAAAATTCACGTGCCCTTTCTCAGATGTAATACTGTAGAACTATATTTTATGGTTTTTATTACTTTTCTTCAGACCCAAAAAGTTTATGACAGAATACATTTTGAAGACCTGTTTTAGATGCTAGGCTTATATACTTTAATATACTCTTAAGATTTGGTTTTTTGAAAGAAAGCCAAGCCTGCAAGCTAAATATTGTGAGCTTTATACAACTATGAGTGGAAGTGTCACCTGCAGTTCTCATGTAACTACAGTGAACCCTGTGAAGCAGCATTTTATGTGCCGATTATTTGTATTTGCTTACTGATATGTTCCCAGTTCACAAAAAGCTATGCATGTATTTTAACAAAAGATGTGCAGATGATGTTTTCTGTATGTCAAAAAACATGTCTAGATTAAAATAAAAAAAGTGCCAGTTTAATATAAGGTTTGTCTGTTTTGTCTTTTTCATATTATTTTTTAAATTTGATCTATAGAATGATTGAACTGGAACAAAGATAGAGTATTTTTTAAACTTTTAACTTTTCTTTTAAGTTTATTTTATATTTTAACTTCCATTTAAGAGTGGCTTAATTTGACTTAGCTTAGATCAGTTAGAAAATCATTAACTAACCTAAAATGATGAAGTTTTATGCTGAAATAGAGTCCCAATTCTGCAAGCATTGAAATGCTTCATTTTATCTGTATATATGAGTAGCTCCTTTAATTTACATTTCTTAGTTTAATAGCATACACCAAACAATCTGTACTTGTTTAAGTTTAGAAAACCAGTTAAACTGGTGCAATTTTCAAGTCAACCAGTCTTTGAAATCCTGCAAATTTGAAGAAATCAGATCGATGCCTCCAAATGACAGTATCCTCATTGACCATGTCTGATTTCCTTATCAAGTTTAAGTCAAGTCCTAAACTATTACTGACTTTAAAGAAAAGAAGGATTGCTTCCATTTGCCTCAGGAGCTGAAAAGCAGTGAGTAAAGATGAGGTTCAAATAAATCTAAATCTGGGGGGAGGAGGCTTGTTGGATTTTTTTTTTTCCTTGCAAGTGAAGTGCATTAGGAAAGGAAACAACAGCTGGTAGTATGGAGCTGTGAGAGATTTTTAAAAAGCTGGGGTGAAGTAATGATTAGAAATGCAATATGGAGCTGCAGTATAAGAAGTAAAACTGAAGGCACTGAACAAGACGAATATAATTTAGGCAGAAGCACAGGTCTAATTACTAGGCTTACTTGATAGCTTAGAATTGTCACCCATAAAGGTTGATTCCGCCCCAGTTCTCTGACTCTCTGGCTGCAGAAAAGAATCCTACTAGACATTGGTGCTAAATTTACTGTTCTGTAGCACATGATTATCCAAAAATTAGAAAGTTAGAAGATTTCATGAAGTGATCTTTGTGTATATTGCTGTGTAAAGGGTCTATGTCTATAAACTTGCCCAAAGTGGAATGTATATAATCACTGGCACAATCCATAGAAGGCACATAGGGAACCATTTTACAGATTTAAGTATGCTTTTGAAAATTAAACAATTTCCTCTTGGTTGCATGTATTTTACATTGTAATGGAGCAGAGGGATTAAAAAATAAGTTTTCTTACTACAACATTCTAATAAATGAAATAATTGTCATGCTGGGTGCATAGCAGTTATTTGCTGATAATCCAACAACATTATTGGTGAATGACTCTTGGTCACATAGCTTTGTACAGAGGAGTAAAAACACTACATTGTTCTCAGCTTTATTCTCTGCCTGGCAGCCTTCCTCATCCTTTTAGGTGCTGTTCAGTATAGAAAGTTTTCTAAATTTGTATTTTGAAAGGTAAGGTGGTAAGTAGTTACAGTACTAGAATTTATTATTTATACAGCTACCATGTGCTTTTCCAATGCTAAGTCCTGATTTCTGCTAAGTAAAGACCTCCTGTCACACTAAAAATGCATTCTGAAGTCTCTGCACATTTACAGAACAGCATATTTCACCACAGCTGATGACTGCATTCAGTTTTCAGGGGAAAAAACATTGCCTAAGAATATAGACTAACAAACATAGCATTAATTGTAACATTTTCAGGTTTCTAAAAAATTGGTGGCTTTTTAAAAACAAAACTCATCCCATCCTACCCTACAAAATAGAAAGGAATGTACCCTTATTTAATAACTGTGACCTTCTGTTTCGCAAAGGGAATGAAGCTTGGCCCGTGTGTTTCACCTGCCAGTTCTCTCCTGAATGGTCTGCGCCTGAGAGCTGGCAGCCGTGCCGTAACGCTTCTGTAGGAAATGAGGTAGCACAGTGTCCATGCGTTCCCTGAGAGAAGGATAGGTTGATGCCTATGTAAAATTTCTAGAAGATAAGACTAAAGAGGAGGGACGGCTTATGTTGCCTTTTGCATTTAAGGTGCTACAGGAAACACAGGTGGACTGGATTCAGATCTTGGGTTCTTCTGTGGTAAGTCACTAAAAGCCTTAGGTATAAGGATGCTTAGATGCATTGTCCTACCTAGATAGTTGTAAGGGTATGGTTTTTAAATTCTCTTTTAGCGAGTAAAATGAGGCATAACGAGACTTCATTTATCTTGTAGAGTTTCAGGGGATGGGGATCTTCTCTCTAGGTGTATGTGTTTTGAAACAAGACAGGCTTTCATTTTGAAATTACATAACTCAGCATAGAACTCAAAAGGTGTCTGTGTACACATCAACTAGATGTTGTTGCATTAAGAGGCAGAGCAATTTGGCAGAAACTAAACCCCCTTGCTTTCCAGTCGATCCTCAGATATCAGAGGGACCGGGGGCGGCTGAGCTTAGGTTCTGAATGATGGCCAAAGTTAGCGTTAGTAGTCCAGTCACGCCCAACAACT
>NW_010536686.1:0-10083 GCF_000687285.1 Phaethon lepturus | reverse complement strand
CCCTCTCTTCCTGCGGCAGCGACAGGGGAGTCACTGAAAAACATGCTGCTCGTCTGTTCGTCCGATGAGGGTCTGTCCACGGGGAGGAACGTGGGCTGGACGTGGCCACAGATGTGTGGGACGGGCGAAACGGGCGACCGTGGAGATCGGGGGACGGAGAGTGCGCAGCAAAAGCTGTCAGGATCTTGGGGTGTGTAACCAGAAAGAGGAGGCTAACCCGGGCGTGAGCGTGCCGCGGCCTGGCTGCTCGCCCGTTCGCTGCTTGTGCTGCTCTCCTGCCTTCGCCTGACTTGGTGTTTTTGGCACGTTTGCGCTTTGTGATGGGAACTGTCTTCTGCTGTCTGCAAAGCTGTGCGCTGTGAAGAAGTCGCAGCAAACTAAGTAATGGGCTTATAGGAAATCAACTAGTTAATAATAGATAGGATGCAGGAGCAGGGCTTGAACTGGGTTTGCTGAATTAGCATAATAAAAATATGGGGGAGTATGTATGTAGAAATCTGGTTATTTCTCTACGCCTCTTCGGTCACCTCCAACACGCCGGTGTGAGCTGCCTGAGCAAGGGCCGCACCGCTGCAGCTGGAGAAGCTCCAGCGCATGGTGGGCCTGCTGTCCTCGGGCCACTGGGTGCCCCGTGTGTCCTAGCGTCGTTTCAGTCAAAACATTGGTGAACAGTGGTCTTGCTGTATTTTAAATGTAAAATACTTTGTGTTTGAGAGAAGGAAGTTGCAACCAAAGTAAAGAGGCTACAGAAGCGCAAAATATTGCCTTAGAGACAGCAAAAAAGGAACCTGAAGCATACGGCCACTAAACAAAGCCCTCCATTGCCCTCTGCCAAAGTCCCTCTCAAACAGGTACTGTTTGCCCTGCAGAAGACAAAGACTCCGCACCATCTCCTCTTTATCCTTAGTCATACTTTGAGGCTGCACAAAAGCACAGTCCATGCAGAAGTCCTCCCAAAAGTAATTTTGAAGCCCATTTGTTTCCTAAACAGGGCTAAACTGTGCATGATCCCTGAAAAAAAGACCTATCCAAGAGCACATAAGTATGATTTTTAAAATCATTTCAGAAGGAAGCATGATCTTGTTTCTAAGATCCTTGGCCAAAAAGAGTATGAAATTAATGGTATTAAGTGCCTAAAAATACTCTTGAGGGTCTGGGACTTGGAGCAAGGGCCTGGCTTCTATTCCTAGCTCTGCCACAGACTTGCTGTCTGCGCTGAAGGGCCAAGCAGAGCAGTCCGCAGGGTACACTAGAAGTGCCCAAAGATGAAGGCATATGGGGATGGACTTCAAAACTCACCCCTCCACTTTCTGTCCTGTTTTCCTGGCCTGTAGAATGGGAATACTACTAATTCGCTGTGAGGGAGCAGAGCACGTCAAGCGTGATGTTGGTGCAAATTCTCCTCCATGTGTTTCCAGACGTGCAGATGACGGCTGCGTGGAGTACCATGAAACCACGTCCGTGTACAGTGCACCACTGATCACGCTCACTTGCCCACTTCTTCTTCCTTTCCTATTCCCATGGAATTACTTCTCACAATTCAAACATCAACAGGTCAAAAGTCCTTTCTCCCTCGCAGCAAATGCAGCACCTCCCTGGACAGTGGCAATTTTTCTAATGTAAGGACGTTAAAGTCCAGTATCCTGCAAAGTTCAGTATTAAATGTGTATCTTTATCCCACTGAACAGGAGAGAGAGGCATCCTTAAAATGCACATTTGCCTTTAGCCCTGAAAAATCCTGGCATTCACCTTTTCATCTGTTATATTTTATCTAGGAAAACAATTTTGTCATTTGAAGATGATTTTATGGGGATCTCTCACCCTGTTTTACTGTTATCCTGTTAACTAAGGTACCTGCTTCTGTGTGAAATGCAATACAAAAATGGATTAAAAAAATTGTGAAAGTTTCTAAAATTTGGACACCTCATAGTTGTAGGATGCACAAAGATAAAGTAAGAGCCCATCAGCAAAACCTGAGCTGAACTTATGGTGGCTTTTCTACTTATGAAAAAGGGACATCCCAAAGCTAATTTGATAGGCTCTCAAATCCCTGTAATTCCCTATGTGTCTCAGCCATGAAATAACTTTTGGCATAGTAATTTAAACTATTAAACAGAAGATTCAAAATAGCACACTTCAGTGATAAATGGGAAAGTTTGTGCCCCAGAGTTGCTCTTAAGACAGCACGGGGCAATGAGATGGGACAAAATCCTGCAGAATGAGTTCTGTCCAGATCCCAGACCCTGCCAGGTTTTTTCATCAGTAACGATACTCCAAGAGAAATAAAAAGTCAGGCAGTGAAAACCTCTGCTGACTCCACAAAAGGGAAAGAAAGATATTGACATTTCCATGTGTGACTGTCTGATGAAATCAAGTATTCAAATGACTTCTGTTTACATAGTATTTTGAGAAATAATGCTAATTTGCAGAATTGGCATCTGGGGTACAAGTATGCATAGCCTGGGAGAGCACTTACAGAGCCTTTGTGAAGCTAAGTAATAAACGCTTTGTCTTCACCACACTATTTATGGGTTGCTTGGGGGCATCCTGCTCTCTTTCTGCCCCTACCTGGGCATAAAATTATTGCAGAACTAGGTTTTAATAAGACCAACAGTAAATCTGAATGACCACACATGCACAGCTATTCCTGCTCCCCTGATCTCCGGCATTAACTATAAAGTGGAACTGTTTATACAGTACATACCACTTTCCTGACTTCTTTCTTGTTTATGTCTAAACCTTTATGGACATAAAACTTTGGAATTTGCTTTTGGACTAAAACTGCAATTGAAGTGGCAATAACTGTGTTAGAGAACAACTTTGCTATTGCTCCCCTGGTTCTGTGGTCACGGCAGTTGCGCCTGCACTGGAACTCTCCCGTTCGAGCGTGTTGTTTCAGGTCATCTCCTCGCTGTCCTGTCTGGATGGCTCGTTAGAAACTCCAGCTCTAGACGGCTCAGAGCAAGTGCTCCAGTTTTTCCTCCTGAGTCCTTTTGTTTCCTCTCTACTCTCCACCATGCCTTGGCCCACTGCGAGCGTCCCCGCACCCCGCGCGGGGGGTTGCAGTGCTCCCTCACGCCTCTGCTGCCAGGCTGTGATTCAGGTTGTCGCTCCTTTCACAGTGTCGTGAAATGGCAGCCTCTTTGCTCCTCCAGATAAAACACTTGCCCATGCCCTCAGACAGCCCCCCTCACTCAGAACCTCCCTGAAAGAGAAATTTTTCTTCTTATGGTAAGTTATTACAAAACCAAGAGACTTCCATCTGATGGCATACACATGTGCGGATACCAAAGTAAAGTAACTCATGCTCCACAAGCACTAAATTACTCCTCGTCGCACTGGCCTGACTACTTGTTTCGTCAGGCTGTCACATTATAAATTAATATGTTAGCTGTTTGGGGCTGAGAACTCTTTTTTCCATTTGTTCAGTAAAAACAGATACTGTACACCCTGGGCACCATATAAAAAGAATAAATTACTGTAGTACACAGGCAAGGAATTATTCTTGTCTTTCCTTCCCTTTATTTTATCCCCTCCATCCTTTGCCTTTCCTCTGATCAATTCATCTTCCATTTACTTTCTATTTCTGTCTACGGGTTTTACCCTAATACATATCGCTCCGATATTCCAGCCATGCCACCTGCTCCAGCAGTACAAGTACAGAGGCTTTACTAATGCGAAGAAGAGGGAATCAGCAAAAACTCACGGGGAGAAGACATAATTGCTGTAAGAAAATTAAGAGAAAGGAATTGAGCCTCTACCTGCTGTTGTCTCTTATGTGGACTGGGACACCTTCTAATTTCTGCCAGACTCTTCCTTTACTCTTCACATCCAACACAGAAACGTGGAGACTTGATAGCCAGAGGAGTCAAATGGGCTTCTTTATGTAGCCAGGTTGGGGTGGATTAGTAAGTGACCCAATCTCCCTTGGAGGTTAAAACGTCTTTTATTTCTGGTGGGCTGTGTCGGGATGAGAATGAATAAACTCTCTCTTCATTTTCATGTCCAGCTAGTGGAAGCCACGCAAGCTGTATGTTAAGTCTGTCCAAATTCCTTTCCGCCTTGGCAAGGTTATCCTACCTAGAAAAAGAAGAATTAAAAATAAGACTGTTTGACTTCTTACAACGTCAGTTCTTCCTCCATGTTTGTACATTCCACTTTCCAGGGCACACTTCTGACCCGAGTTTTAACACATAGCCCCCCAGAAGCACCCTCATAATAACGGTGAATAATTAAATTACGGTAATATTTAGTGCATCGTATTTTTGAAGTATCACATAGTCTTAACTAATTAAAAAATCTGTTTGTTCTTAAAAAAAATAAATTATCAAAAAGGTAACATTTAAATATTTATTGAAAAACTAAATATCGTAGCCTTGTGCAGTTATTGGCAAGAGATGCTGTGCAAATAAAACCACCACGAGCTGTTGCTTCCCACATATCCGAGCGCCGGCCCGCAGGGCTCCCCGCTGTTCAGAGCCAGCCGTCCCATTGCTGCCGGTGCCTCTGGCCACGGCAGCTCCAGACCTCTCCCGAGCAAAGCTCCTCTTTTTCGGCACAGTCATTGCTCAGGTGCATGTTGGGCCCTCACCTTCCTTCCTTTTCCTCGCTTGGTAAGGTCTGCTGCAACCAGGACGCAACTCGTGAGAATTTACAAACTTCAGTCAAATGCGTTGGCAGGAGCACTGGCCCTGCGGACTCGGGGAAAACAAGACGTGTTTTCCTCGTACTCCTGAACTCCTGGCAACATTCGGTGTGGTCTGCGCGGCAGGCAGCGCCTTTTCGGGGTCAGGGGACCGGCTTGGTCGTTACCAGGGAGAACGTCACCAGCGCCAGGCGTGTGGATGAGCCTTTGGGCCAAGGATTTCAGAGCGCCGGCATCCCGGGCAGGCTCAGCAGGTGAGGTCTGGCTGCACGGACGTGGAAGGTCTCCTGCTTCTGGCATCTGATTTCCAACCCTCCTATTCCACGTGGCCGTGCATTAGTGACGGGCAGTGCTAGCAGACGGCAAAGTTCGAGCCGGGCTAATTAAACATACTGAGCTAATAACCTTCCATTTTGGGACTGGTATAATTCATAATTTAATGTATTGCTGCCGAGACATTAACCTTTCAACAACTGGCACGGTGCCCACAGCAGCCTGAGTGCTGACCATCTTTCAGGAAAATGAGTATTATTGTTAAAACAGGTATAAATCATTCATGGCTTCAGCTTTTGTGTCAAACTGTACATGAAAATAAGTAGTAGGCTGGGTAATTTATTTACCTTTTGGTGGTTATTCTTATGATTTCATGATCATATTCTGTGATTCATAAACATTGGCCAAATGCCATTTTGTTCTCATTTTACCTTCTCAATATTGCAGTAGATATTCCGATTTTCATCTTTAACAAGTTCAAGACTGGTGCAGAATTGCTTGATCCAGGCACAAATATAATCTTAAGGAGGAAAAACTTACTTTAAGCTAATTCCACAGTAATCAACATGATTATTGAGACTACCAACTTCTTACATGTTTGTATTTTTCTAAAAGAAGTGTTTCTTTGAAAATTGGTGTATAAACACACAGATCCAAAGACTTTTCAAAAATAAAGCATAGAGTACATACACCTATATGAATAGTTTCTGGTTGAAAACAACATGGGATACTGGAAAGAGGAGAACTGTAAAAAGTTGGAAATTTCTCAACAGTCCCGCAAAGCAAGAAGTCTAACTCCAAACACCTGGTTACTGGGATGATATTACAGACCTGGGAGACCCTTACATTGACTTTTGGGACCCTGCTGGCTGAGCACATCATATTTTGTATCCCAAACTGCCTCTGCGCTGAATTTTCTTTTCCAGGGAAAAGAAAATAGAGCTAACAGGTACATCCTGTACCGCAAAGCTTGATACACTAGTGTTAAATGCCTTTCATAAAGCTCCGTCAGTTCCAACTCCTCCTGTTGTGGTCAGCAAGTAGGAATTGCTGAGATAAACTTATTATGGACTCATTATCTGCACCCTGTACAGCAAAAGTTTTCAGACATTTTGGACTAAAAGACGACTTTAAGTTTTCAGTATTTATCACTTGCTGGCACGTACGCTAATCAAACACTAAATGAAAACATTATAAAGCCAAAGTAAATGGGAATAAAGTCCTAAACTCTGTATTTCAGGTACAGGTTGACCACAAATTGGGATGAAAAGAGTGCCAAGTGAGACCAGCTCTCTTAGTGGTAGATCTGCAGAGATCCCAAATGTACAGCGTGTTCCAGCCACCATCATTAGGCAGACCCACTGGAAACAAATCCAGTCTAATTTATGCAGCAGACTTCATCATAGTACACAGATACAGAATAGGGACATTCAGATATGGCGGAACACAACTGTTTATTGTGTATACTGATTACATCAATATTGCAACCCCCCTATAGATTTCTGGGAAATTATCAATTACCTCTTGAATGTATGGAACAGCAATCTGAAAGCTAAGATTCACAACAGCATTTGCCTACCCTCAGATATCAAATATGGTACTGAATTGGCAGAAAAAAAATACTTCCCTTCATTCTTCTTATCCTTAATTGGAATACTTAGCACTCTTTGAAACAAAACTTTCTGAAAATATCCAGGCTGGGGATGATTTTCAGAAAAATATGCTTCACCAACCTTCTGGTTTTTTGGGTTATTTTTTTTTCTTCTTTTTCCCTAGTAAAATTTATCTTATTTACAGGGTCATCTAAACAACAACAATGAAATCCCAATGTAACAACCTACATTGCGCCTGACAGTAACATTTACACAGCAGTCAAGTCATGCTTGGGGAAGTCTTCTGGTACACTCAGACTAGAACTTCCCACTGGATGGGAAACAGCGAGTGAAGCCCCCTCGCTATATGTTAACTACGAAATCAGCAAGAAGCTATCTGTAAGCATGTCCATCCACGTTTAGTGCTCAAGCAAATGCCAAGACCAGGACATTTTGGAGGCGTAAGAGAATAAGGGAGCAACATCAGCACGCTTAGTTTTAGGCTTCTGCTCAGTATTTTACGTGTCCCTCACAGGACCACATGAACAGTGCCAGAACAACTGAAACAAACGGCATTTGACCGTACTTATGGGAAGAGCACTCAGAACCCATCAGAGCAGGAACTGTGTGAGAACTTATGGTTCCTCTGGATACCCTCTTCATACTGGAAGCATACAGTGTTAGCCCTAAAAACGTCTATTTTTACATTGATAATGATACAGTAGACAACGACTATAACAAGTGATAACCTGCCTCTATTAATCCATACCCACAGTACCTGTCGCCCTGGACTGAGCTGGTGTGCCCACACGATGGGTTTTGAGAAGTGTCGTTGAACCAGCTGCACCTGGACCAAAACCCCAGCAGCTCCTTTTTCTACGGACAGTATAGTGTCCCTGCATTTCACTCCCTCTGCTGGCTCCATTTTATACATCAAATAAAGTTTTCCAAGACCTTACATTTGTTTAAGGCTGGGATACCTAAACGTTCACCTTGATCTTCAGGCTCCTGGGTCTGCTCAGCTCTCCTCTCCTTACAGGCACTGTGCCTGGCAGGGACGGAGCCCTCCCGGCTCCGCTGCCGGGCCATGGCATCCCAGCCTTGGCACAGGACCGTGGAGGCACCCCCAGCACCCCCAGGTGCAAGCCTGAGTGGGAAGCGTGCAACTCCAGTCTAGGCTCAGTGCTCCCACCTCCAAAAGACAGCAGGACCTCACCTTGACACCTCGATAACAGTTGGCTGCAAAAGCCTTGTGTTACCTACACGTAACTTCACGGTCACAGCCAAGAGCCGTGACGAGCCACATGCATGCTGCCAGCGCCTGTTGGCTTTATGTGCCTTCCAGAGAAAACTACAGGATATTAAAGTGTCTCCCCCGGCCGCTGCTCTGCAGTGTGCTCCCGGAGTTTTAGCCCGTTTCCACTCGATATTGATCATTCCTGTTAGCATGACACCCACTTCAGTGACGGAAGATGCCTGCTGTCTCACTGAGGAACAATTAAGCAGGACTTCTGCTTCATCCTTACAGCAATACCTCTCCTGGTTCTCGCTGTTTAGTCACTGTTCTTTTTACTTCTGCACTGACAACTGCACAGCGGGAAAATAGGAGCTCTGAGTTGGTCAGGAGAGGCCATGTTGGAAGACATGCACTGTCCTTTTCAGCGGAGCAGCAGGCATGGCCACTGCCAACTTCTTCAGCTCTTCTCCTAGCCAGCCGCATCAGTTTCATCCCGTTTGGATTAAGCCTCCGCCAAGCAGGGGCAGTTCTGGTGGACGCTCAATGGAGCTGCGTGCCGTAGGCTTGCTGAGAATGCTCACTGCAGCAGGCTTAGTTACCCCTAGCCCCACGTTCACTGGAAAGGGAGGACTTGCAACAGCCAATAATGTAAAAAAAAATCATGTGCTTTATCCTCATCTCACAAGGCACCAACTGCCGCTACAGAGAGGTCAGTCTGCTCGTCCTGCTGTGATCTGGAAACCCAGTAAGGCTGCTGAGGAGTCAAGAAATTAAAAATGGACAACCAATCTTATACGTGCATGAGAAATTTTTTTCTTCTTGTCTTCTTGTATCACTGTAGTATTTGCTTTCTCTCTGTTGTTCCCGTTGGAAAGGAAATGTGCAACAATCACAGCTCTGTTCTGTTCTCTCTTGTTCTGCCAGGGGAAATGGCCTTTAAATATGGTATTTGGGAAAAAAACCCCAAACCCAACTTTAAGTCTGTACTATTTTTTAGAAACACCCCTCTTAAGTTTCAAATAACATGAAAGTTAGCAATCTGTGGGTGCATGTTAGCATGGCCACGGCTCTCTGTGAAGACCTGCAAAGCCCTTCCTCCCTGCTCTCGGGCAGGCAGTAAGGCATGTTAGCCCTCCTGGCCGATACTCCCTGATGCAGCTGTGCTGCACAGGCACATTCTTATGCAATTTTTTGCTTTCTAGTAGCCACGTGACTTTCTATGGCAAGAATTACTCAATGTGCAGTTCCTGTCTGAAATGTCCCATCCAAAGTATTCAAAACAAGTTTCAAGCAAACCACACATCTCAAGCTTCTGCATTTAGGCACATATTATAGTTATTTTAAAAGTGGGAAAACTGAGGTAGGTTTTTTTTTTAAAGGGGGGCAGATGCTGCAAGTGCGCAGGCACCGAACAGCCTCGGTGATTGCCTAAAGCTAGGAAGACACATTGAAAAAACCCAGATACGACAGAGGCTGTATATTTGGCCATGAACCCCCCAAACCATTAACGCTTTTTGCCAGGCACACATTGCCCCTGCCACAGAAACTAATCTTGTACCTCATGTTCAAATTCAAATACTCGTCTGCGGTTATTATGTATTTCAGATTTTCAGTGTTTCTTCCCCAGTAACGTATCAGGCTGCACACCCAAACCCAAAGCAAAAGCTGCGTTCCACACAGTGGTTACGAGGGAGTTAAAGTTCAGGTTTCCAATTGCTCTCTTGAGGCCTTATTACTTGTTGATTAGGTCCTTTTGGGAACGGCGTCAAACCTGTAATAATAAACACTCATTTCACTGGAAAGTTTGTAGCTGCTGCGGCTACGAGGCTTCTTGTAGAAGCTACAGAGGCTTCTGCCTCCGGGACCGGCACAGGTATAAACCAACCAGAAACGGTGCTCGCAGCTTCTCCGAGAGGCCTTCCCGGCTGGACGTGCTGGTCCAGCTGGTCAGTGGGGTAAGGAGCTGCATCTTCTCCTCTGGCAAAGGCGCCGTGTGCTCCTCCAGGCTCGGGAGCCTGCATGTGGCGTGAGCGTGTCTGTGCGAAGACTTCTATTAGCATTCCTTCAAAACGGCTGCTACTTTCCTAAATGCTGGCAGCGTTGGGGACAGCGGCGAGTACGGAAGTAAGATTGCCAGCGTACTGCTGTTTTGCGGATTCTTCTATCGATGTTCATAGCGCTTTATCTCCGTGTCACATTACGGCGTCTAAACGGGCCAGACGGCCCAAAGGTGCTAGCCTGGAGCCTGCGTGCTTTGTGCTTCAGCAAAATAACCTGATGTATCAGGATGCTGAGCGTTTGCTGGTATTGATAAAGCTTCTGGGCTGTACGCCTCC
>NW_010536685.1:2089-6616 GCF_000687285.1 Phaethon lepturus | reverse complement strand
GGTCCGGGCGGCGGGCGGCCCGCCGAGAAGGATCACGACCGAGCTCCGACTCTCTTTTTAGGAAAAGCCCTTTCTGCAGAATTGCAGGTTGTGTGCTGCAGCTGCGGGGATTTGTTGCCGACTAACAGATGTTCCTCTAGCCGCACTTCAGAGCATTGTTTGTCAGCTTGAGCAGACCGGAATGACTAAATTCCCAGAAGATTTATGTTGTCCCACTCTGGGGCACACACGAAAAATCTGCATGCATTTGCAAGCCTATGTACAAAATTAAGCATGCACATGAGTATGTCTAGAACATGTAGGCATGTGCACAGCCATGTTCACAGGTATGAGGCAAGGTTATTAATCCGTCTGGTTGGAAAATGTATTTAGGCACACAAGCCCTTCTTGTCCTTCTGCTACAAACTCACTAAGCCCCAGTTCAAAGTCAGGATTTAGAACTGCTCCTCTGAGTTTATAATCAAATGAGTTTCAGTTTGAGCATTTAACAGGAAAAGCGATTGGTACGTGTGGAACGGGGAGAGTAATAAGTACATACCTCCTGAAGGAAAATATGAAAGAGATTGGATAAAGTATAATCTGTGTGACAGGGAGGTAGGAGGTCCCCATCTTGTCTTCTCCACAGCTACAGCTGCTTCTCTCAGATGATCTGACTAATCTATGTTCTTCCTAGATACATGCATTGCTAGTGCCTGCCCCAAAGAAATTGCCTTGTAACCCAGAGACACAGAGGTCTAGACTAGTACCAAAATAACAAATCATGAAAATACATGCTTTTTTTTTTCCCCCTTCTGTTCCATAAAGCCCCTCTGGCCAACTTGTCAGGTCTAGCTGCTATCAGCATTCAAGCCCTGTTTGGTTCAAGTACCCCGCTTTCATCTCTCTCTTATGCAAGAAGATCTTAATTTCTGGAGCTACACCCAAAAACAGGAGGGAAAAAAAAAGTCTATAAAGTGGACAGATGTTGTTCCTCTCTGTTTCTGCTTGTCAGGAGACACATGGCTCATGGCTCTGCTGTTCTCTTCACCAATACAGGTTCTTCATCCTTTCCTTTACACACTCAGCTACTGATAAATGCAAAAGACCAACCAGCATCCCTTGTCAGAGACGTTTTCATATTAATGCACAAACAGGCCTTGACACAACATCCTCAAGGGGAGAAAGCAAGGGATATATTCAGTGATGTCGCTGTGCCCGAAGCGCTGTGTTGACACAGACAGCACACCCACAGACAAACGCCTGTTTGTGTAAGGGAAGCCTGTCTCCAACAACCTGTAGGATGGGGCTGCTTGGTCAGCTCTGCAAACTGGTGTGCCACCTCTCAGCTCTCCTCTCCCCTCAGCACTTGTAGCGTGCAGTCTCACATTCTCCCTTCCACGCTGCTCACCATATCCTCCTGGCAATTTTTACCTCATCTGTTGCTTCTCAACTTTTGCCTCGTACCCATATTCTTGGCAGCATTCTTCCCGTGGCCCTCTCCCTGTCTTCCCTTTGTGACAACCTTTACCCCATGTACAAAATTCATCTTGCATCCCCCAGCTTCATTCTCCATGTGTCCCATATTGCCCTGCATGCCTGCATCAAGTATGTTTTTTGCCTTAAATCCTGTGTGAAAATCTTCCTTGTGTGTTGTGACATGCCCGCTTCTGCATCCCAACTTTTCTTGCCCTTCAGATCCTGATGGGGAGATTCCTCTGGCTTCTAGCGTGCAGCCGCTTCGCTCAAGGCCTGAGGGCATCCCTTAACTGTTTCACCTAACTGCCCTGTGTCTTCTGCTCCTCCATCCGATTTGTGCCACTCTGCATTTCATCTGCTGGATTGCTTTGCAGCTTTTCTCTGCTTGCCTCTCCCATCTGTGTTTTTCCCTTTGTTGCAAATGCGAATATACTCATTGTGCAGTCTGCAGATGCGAGTCCCTTTTCAGTATGTTCTGTAATCTTTGCCTCAAGTCGATTTGCTAACTCAGCAGAATATATTCCATCCTTTTTGGAGTCTTAGGTCCTTAGACAAAATGAGGGAGGTGCAGAAGTTACATGATATATCATTGTTCAGGAACACAGACAATATGCGTGTCTGTCTGCAGGGTGGAGAACAATATGAATGTAATTTTCTCTGTACAATAAGTTACAATTTTTGTGCTGCATGCTGTTTGTGCTCTGTGTTTATGCAGGTGTGTGCATGTGTTTAGATGCAGTACATACCTATTTGTTTACAGTGGTGATATTTTATCTGTTACATGTATTTACTTTTGTGAGTATAGAAAGTATGGTACTTTTCTACTGAGGCATGTGTTAAGCTTGCATGTGTGTGTCTTCATGTGATCATGTGCTTGCATATGTGTCTGGGCTTTCATGCATGGTCTTTATTTTTCTTCTAGCATATAGAGAGTGCATGCACCTAGAAGCAAATATTTATGCATTTTGCTGAAATACCTTGCTAATCTTGTCACTGCATTCTGGGGGGGGAGGGGGGGGCGTGATGTTGTTTATGTTGAAGGCTGAACTAACTGAGCCATTTTCTGAGCAAAAGCAAAACACAATACTGGGTATTTAAAAAATTTTATTTTGTGAACTAACTCATAAGTGGTTCCAAAGCTCTTCCAAACCATTTGCTGAACAACAAATGAGCAGAAGGTTGCGTATTTGCATTAACTTGTATTAGATTTACATAAATTCAGACACAGAGAGTATCTGTCCTTTTACTTACAGTGAAACTGGCAAAATCTCAACGTGTGGAAGGAACATGTTTGAATGCATTTATGTATTTAATCCACACCGTTCATCTTTCTGTCCTGTGTCCATTAAAAATCCAGGTGGATAATCAGTTTTGTTCTTCTTTCATGATGCTGTATCCTGGAGTCAAGAGGAAATACCCAAGATTTCAACCATCAGCCAACTTTGCATTGGGAAATGGCTTCCTGAGAGGCAACACATTTAAATAAGCACTGCGGAGGGCTGGGAGGCAGGGTAGGTAACAGGATGAGAGGAGGCAAGAGGAGTAGAAGAGGCTGATGAGGAGTGACACAGCCTGTCAGAAGATTGGAAAGGGGAGGGAGGTTTTGAATCGTGATTTTTGTGAACCTCTTTTTGCTAACACAGCACAGATGGAGGTCGTGGTTCTCACTCACAGTGTGATAGACACATTCTTAACACGAGCAAAATATTCTGAAAGTAATCGCTGCCGTGCAACACAAGCTGCAGCCACCACAAGCTGGCTGTATCATCCCAAATATGAATTGTCACGTTTGAGGATCAAATCAGAGCTATCCTTTACTCAGGGTGCCCTTCATCTGAGGTCAGAGTTAGTTGTTGGGTGAGGATTATGTACGAGGCACAGATGAAGGGAACCAATGAGGAAATGGCTGTGGGTAGCTCTGACTTTTGATAATGAGGATTTCTTTGTCTTACAGGCGTCCACAGGGGCCCTGGAACATTTGGACACATTAAGAAACTGCTTCTGTCTTCCTGGCCAAAATGATCGGTCCCCGGAAGCAGCAGGTAACAAGGCATGATTTTTCAGCATACTGTTTATTTACCTTCACCACGTGACACTCGGTTTGCTTTTAAAATGCTTCCACTGTGGCTGCCCCTTTGGCTGACTCTGCCGCTACGGGTGACGGGGATGCTGGGGGAGGCTGCCTGGCAGCAGCCAGCAGTAGGCGGGAGAAGGTGGAGTTGAGGGCAGTGGCGCCATTCATCCCTCTGCCATTTTGCCCTTCACTCACGTCCTCCTGGCTGCCTGCTGAGCTCCTTCTTCCTCCCCTTCCCCCATCCTCCACTGCCTCCAGCACTACCTGTGCAGCTTAAAAAAAGAAAGAAAGGAAATGGAGAGATGTAGTTAATGGCTTTTATTCATGATGGAAAACAGAAGCAGCCTAAATAAAGAATGTGACAGGAGCAAGATGGGAGTCTTGCTTTTCATTCACGCCCTCACGTGCTTCGTTATTCTAACCTAGCAAATGACCATCCCCTTGGTCCACAATTAGACATGTGGTGAGTACTATATAGAAACCTCTCCTACAAATAGTGCAGTAACACAGCTTCTGCATTCCTCAGAACTGTGGGCTTGTCCATGTTCCAGAAAAACATTACGTTTCCAATTCCTCCTTCCAGGGTTTCACCTAGCATTAGCCACCAGCACGATTCTTTGCAGGATAGGTTTTCTTAGGATTTGCTGAAGTGGTAGTATCACTGGTAATGTAGTCTTCGGTGACATAGGTTTATCAAGTGTAAGGACTGCCTGTAAGGCTACAGAAATATCCAGTAAGACTCAGAGCTGCAGCCCCCAGTCTCACAAACTCAGCCCTTTGGATCACAGACCACTTGCGGAGGAGCAGCACCGGGGACAGAAAAAGGATCCGCAAAGAAGTATTTGTTCTGAACTCCGTCTCTGTGTTTGGACGGCAGCAATGCCTGACTTAGTATTTGGAAAAAAATGAGGGAGTCCTACTATCGCTAGGACATTCCAGGAGGGGGAGGATCACTGGTATCTCAGGGACAGCAAGTAATTTTATCCCAGATCTGGGGG
>NW_010536685.1:0-2039 GCF_000687285.1 Phaethon lepturus | reverse complement strand
AGGGGGGGGAGAGAAAGAAAAAAAAAAAACCATGCTCACATTCTTGCCCAAGAAGCTCTTTACTTGCCTTTGAATCCTGCCGTTTGAGGTCAGCTCCACATACTCTAATCAACACCAGGAGAGCCTCAAAGCAAAAGGAAAACACACCAAACAGGAAAGGCTTTCCTGACTGCAGGTCACTGAAGGATGAAGGTTGCAAAAGAAGAGGCAGAGAGGCTGAGGCAGCGTTAGCAGAGGCTCTGTATGAACTTCAGTGCTCACAGATCAGCTCCCAGCTGATGACGGGAGAGTGTTTCAGCAGTTCACCTGTGAACAGCCTCCTAAGGGGCACTGCCTGAGTGGTCTGTCACTGCTTAGCCCATGCCCTGCCCATAGGATCTGTCTCCACCTCACAATCCTGCACCACTACACTACCCACAGCTTCCATGTTGTAGACATCAGTTTCAGCCTCTGAAGAATGCACTTGCTAGACACAATGGGGGACATCTGAAGGGTCTTCTGCATATGCACAGGCACAGGCCTCCAGTGAGAGGTCTTCTATCCTTTCTGGACACCAGGCAGTTTTGAGACCTACTGTAGCAAGAGGTATTGCCAAGTCCCCTATGCATTCCACCACGTAAAGCATGCTACTGGGTTGTTTTCCTCTGTCAGACTCCAAAATCCAAGGACATGGCTCCTGCCACAACCCAGGAGTTCAATTTCTCAACCCCATCTTGCAACCTGGTATGTCCAGTCTTCTGGCACGTGTTTAGTAGGGCTCCCACACCTAGCAGGCAGGATGCAACGGTCAACAAAAACACCACTAAGGAAGCCTGCGCTGGTCTCAAGCTGGAACGAGTCAGTCTGCTCTCCTCCTTTCAGTACAGGAAAGAGACATGGACCTGTTGGAGCAGGACCAGAGGAGGGCCACAAAAATGATCAAAGGGATGCAACACCTCTCCTATGGGGACGGGCTGAGAGAGTTGGGGTTGTTCAGCCTGGAGAAGAGGCGGCTCCGGGGAGACCTTACTGCAGCCTTCCAGTACTTAACGGGGACTTATAGGAAAGATGGGGACAGACTTTTTAGCAGGGCCTGTTGTGATGGGACAAGGGGTAATGGTTTTAAACTAAAAGAGGGTAGACTTGGACTAGATAGAAGGATGAGATTTTTCATACTGGGAGTGGTGAAACACTGGCACAAGCTGCCCAGAGAGGTGGTAGATGCCCCGTCCCTGGAATCATTCAAGGTCTGGTTGGACAAGGTTCTGAGCAACCTGATCTAGTTGAAGATGTCCTTGCTCATTGCGGGGGGGGTAGATTAGATGGCTGTTAAAGGTCCCTTCCCACCCAAAGATTCTATGACTCTAATCCAGTGGAGCAGGCATTAGGAGCTGAAGGCAACCGGCATTCCCCAGGGACAGTGACAGAGGCTGTCACCCCACTGATTTGTGGAGGTGTAGGTGCACGCATTGAGTACCTGTGCTCCGTCTGTGGTTCTAGGTGGCTGCCTGGGGGCAGTGATGACCCCCAGCCGGCTTACAAAGTACCCTCCCCACCTCTGCTGGGCAGAGCACTGGTGTGCATGCACTATCCATGCTCTCAGCACAGGCAAGCAGATCTGTCGGTTGCCCACTACATGCTCACACTGGGTGGGAAGTCCGGGCTAAGTGCTGTCCCTGCAGCGGCTCAGACGTAGGTGTGGGCTCTGGCAGTGAACTAACAAGTCACTAGCTGCTGGGCTTGTCCTTAGGGTGAGCTGCCAGGTGGCAGCCTCCATCTCCTCTGAGGTGTCCCCTGGCCAGCGAGTGTACCAGAGGCACCTGTGACCACGCTCCCTCTCGTTCTGATCCTTCGAGTGCTCGCCTCGCCCATTGGCTGCTTCTCCTCTTACCGAAGTGGGATGCCAGCGACATGCCCCGTGCCCGTCCACCGTTGCCTCTGCCCGAGGAACAATAGCCCGTTGTGACAGGGCATGCTTTCACTCGCTGCCAGCTGCAGCCCGCTCCCGGACCCACCCGGCAATGCCGTGCACCAGCCCGGGTGGCATTAGTGGCACCTTG
>NW_010536684.1:0-1823 GCF_000687285.1 Phaethon lepturus | reverse complement strand
CTCATGAGGTTCACACGGGCCAATTCCTCAACCTTGTCCAGGTCTCTCTGGATGCCAACCTGTCCCTCAGGCGTGTCAACTGCACCACTCAGCTTGGTGTCAACTGCAAACTTGCTGAGGGTGCTCTCAATCCCACTGTCTATGTCACTGATGAAGATATTGAACAGTACTGGTCCCACTACGGACCCCTGAAGGATACCACTCATCACTTATCTCCCTCTGGACCCTGAGCCATTGATTACTACCCTCTGGATGGGACCATCCAGCCACTTCCTCATCTACCCAGCAGTCCACCCACCAAATCAATCTTTCTCCAATTTAGAGAAAAGGATGTTGTGGGGGACCATGTCAAAGGCCTTACAGAAGTCCAGAGAGATGACATCCATAGGTTTTCCCTTGTTCAGTAATGTAGTCACTCCATCACAGACGGCCACTAGGGTTGGTCAGGCACTATGCTCCTATTACACCAGCTCAGTAACTGAACTTTGATTTGGGCATCATGTCTTTAAACTCTAAGGTTGGCAAACTTTTGAGACCCTTAGTCTTTTATTGCTTTATTATAAAAAATGGCTGTACAGTATTTGTCTCAATTAAGACTACTTTTGGCCATGTTACTCCAGAAAGATTGTATCAGATGCAATAATTAGTATAAAATGAACTAAACCCATCCATAATTACTTTCACTACTCTGTACACACCTGGACACACTTAAAACTAGCTATGCCAGTGGGCTTCTTTCCTCCAGGGTATGGCTTGATGCAACCTGTGTGCTGCCATCAGGTAGTATCTGCACTCAACATCCCAGTTGCAGGCTTTGAGAGTACATATGAGAGACACCTCTGCTGTTGAGGCTGTTGGTTCTTCATTTCAGAACATTGATTTTAGGGGCATCTTGAGGAATAACAGCTTGGGGAAGGCCACAATGAGGAAGACCTCCAGAGAATCTGTTCCAGAGCTTTGCTCATCCTTGTTGGCCTTCTCTGTATTTTTCCAGCTCTGCTGCACTTTTTTGGGGTGGGGATGAGCAGAGCTGTGGTGAGCAGTGAGCTGAACTTCTCAGGGGACAGCCTGTCACAACAGCAGAATCACAGCTCTGAGTCGTAATGTTCAGAGCCTGTGAATTTACGTGCCATGTTAGGGTTGTGTTTTGCTTACAAGCACCACTCTACGTTTATCTACACCAAGTATTGTTTGCTAGTTTATTACCCAGGCACTTGCCTTGTAAGGACTTTCTGCAGCTCTTCAGCTGGCCCTTCATGGTTTATCAGTGCATCAGCAAACTTCTTCTTTTGTAAACCTCAGCATTCGTCTCCTTTGCAGAGTTGTTTATGAATATGTAGAAAAGAATACATCCCAGCACAATTACCACCTCCCCTCACTGACTCCTGCTCTCTGTTTCCTAGCCTGCTTGTCCACGCAAGTACTGCCTCCCTTATACCTCCAAGGGATTAACTTTTCATTACACAGATTTGGATAGATTCCCTCTTACTATGCTCTCTTCTCAAGTATCTACTGTTTTATGTCTGCACACTAACGATAATTCAAGATGAAAAAAAAAAATCCCATCAATGGCAACCAGTCAACTACATTTTACATACCTTCCTGAACTGTTGTACTCTCCCACATGGCTTTGCTGGTTTGGGACACTATGACTGCTGGTTTTAATGAAGAGCTGTCAGCCTCTGTCCAGAGAGGAGGCTTTGTATCTGGCCCAAGAAATATAATTTTTGGGGCTTTGTAAGTTTTTTAAACACTTCTATTCACTGATTCTTTATGCAATGTGAAATTAAGCTGGAGGTCACAGAATCACAGAATCATTAAGG
>NW_010536683.1:0-2190 GCF_000687285.1 Phaethon lepturus | reverse complement strand
ACTCTATCCTGGCTGAAACCAGGACATGCTTCCATGCATAACCTTTGTTTTTTTGCTTATTAAACTGCCTTTACCTTGACCCACGTGTTTATTTCTTTTTTTTCCATCCTAATTTCTGCCCGCTGTCCTGCTGAGGAGGGGAGTAACAGAGCAGCTTGGTGGGCATCTGGCATCCAGCCAAGGTCAACTCATCACAGCATGGAAGCTACTTCAAAACCAGCAACATCTTCTCTGAAACATTTGTCCTTCCTATCCACAATCTGTAAAGAATTCATGCTGCTGGTACCAAGACTTCTATCATTATACAGCTAGAGGTTTCTTTGTGAAGAGAAATGCAGTTCCAGGAAACATCATTTGGTAAACATAAACTTTCTTACAGTGGCAGTGATAAACAGTATAGATTGAAGCAGCAGTTAGACTACAGGAAAAGATTCCAGTGCACAAAAAATAATGTGGTATTTACACTTTCTAGAAAAAAACTTAAATGTTTTATTTCTGTTGGAACAAGGGGGTCTCTCTCACTATCTGATAAGAGCAAAGGAACATTGTCTCTGCTTCCAGAGAACAAAAAAGAACATAAGGATCTGCCCACCTTATTTTAATGAGAAAGGCTTACACTTATATTGCAGTCTTAAGTACACTAGTGAATGTAGAGAATGAGATTCATAAAGTAAACACATTATCACTTTCCAATATTAAATGTGAAATGCTAATGAAAGATTAATAGATATTATAAGCATGTTTAGGATATTAATAAATATGGCTGATTTCCCTACCATCTGCAAAACAAATTCAAAGCAGTGATAAGTCAGAGTTACAAGCAGTCTGCTAGTGTACTGAATGAAAGTTTACTTTATGAAAACATCTTATTTATGAAATCTCATATTATTTTCTTATTAAAGTACTTTAAAAAGCTTGACTTTAATTCAAAAGGTTTAACTAGAAAGACATTCAAACTGAGGTATTTTAAACTCTACATCCAATTTATTTTGCTGGGAATTGAACATATGTATTTTTCAGGCAGTTTTGAAAATCACAGCCCGTGCATTTGGAACCACTAGAAGATAGGTAATTTTTCATTTCACTGAGAAAAAAGGTCATTTTAAATCAGTTATTAAAAAAACCCTAAAAAATCATTTAACATTGCTAAACATAGCTGCACATTAAGAGCGAGTTTCTTAATACAATTGATGAGTGCATTTCTAATCCTACATGTTTCAGGTGGTTAAACTATGTTTCCATGAAGATATAAATTGATGTTTTTATTCTTTAACAAAAATAATAAAATTGCATAAGAAGTGAATAACTAAAGTGAATATAGTTAAATAATACTGTAAAAATTATTCTTAAGCAACAGAAAGTTCTTATCTGACTGGTATTTTTTTATCAGTCCTTTTAGCAAAGATGAGATCTTTTGTAATCGTTTATTAAATCACCTCTTTGCATTTGTCTCCATGGCTGAATGTAACAATGTTTTCCTCTTCCATTTAACATTATGCATAAGAAAAAACTGCTTCTACTGTCTATTTACAAGGTATTTTTCTAAGTGCCACACATATTCCTTTCTATAATCCATGGTGAATGGAAATTATCTCATCAAAATTACATTTCCCTTCTCAGCAGAAACAGCATAATTTTTATTATTTTTTTATCTTGTTTAACATATACACACATACCTTTTAAAGACCATCTTTGAGGGAAGCCAAGAACTGTAAGCCCTGTAAGCAGTTTAGGGTACTAAAGAAACTGTTATGGAGTTTTATTTAGCTGAGAACCAAAAGTGCATGTAATTTACCAAAACCAGTGTAATGCTGATTTGGTTTTATGGTATGTTTTTAATGAGTCTGAGCATTAGTCACCTAATTCCATCCCAGCCAGGATGCTATTAACAGAACCTACTGCAGGTTTAACACTTGCAAAAAATTCCAGCTGTTTGACTGTGAAGCTTCACTATTCCCAGTGGAACCAACTGATTTAAGTTATCCATGCCCTGCAAATAACCCCATTACAGGACTACTTCTACCATCTTTTTGGTAGAAAACATCACAAGTACGTCTGTCTTAGTTGCCAAGGGGAGCTGCTCCAGAGCCGGCCTGACCCGCAGCGGAGGGGCAGACCTTGGCACGGGGCAGCAGAGAGACCTGCCAGGAGCTGCGGCTCCCGCAGGAGATGCTGGCGAGGGCCGGGGGG
>NW_010536682.1:0-5150 GCF_000687285.1 Phaethon lepturus | reverse complement strand
TAACTCTATCCCGGCTGAAACCAGGACACTCTGTAACCTCAGAGCGTTGCTTCGCTCTCCTAATGTCGCATCAGTGTCAGCAGCATCCTCACCATCAGCCCACTTCCACCAGTGCTTCTGCCACACTCCTCCTGTGCCCCACACCACTGGCTCTGGAGAAGACCCTGTTTGAAGGCCACGTTGGGCCTTCACCTTCACTCTCTCTTGAGCATGGAGCTGGCAGAAGTTCCTGTCTTACAGGCTTGTGCTCACAGATGTGAAGACCAAGTCTTCTCTTCCCATCTTCTACATGTTTTCTAAATTCTAAAAGATTGCTTGAAATTTGCTGCCCTCACCCACCAGTAGTAAACATTTCTGAAGTAATATCCAGTCCTGATTCTCAGGATTTCAGATGATCTGTAAATCTGAGGGACTATGGGACGATCCACCTAGTAGGCAGATTATTTCCTATCCACAGGCTTTTCATACTTTACTGTGAATCAGTTGGCCAAAACCAGCATCTTCAATTCACATTAGACATTTTCTTCACAAAATATATAATTCTGAAGGGAATGAGATTGTAAGGCATTTCACTGTAAAACAAACAGGAGATACTTTCATTTGCAAAAGAATAACATTTCAACCAGTCCTAGTTAGCCTTTGAGAGTTTAAATATATAAATACATTAAATTATTGGAATGTTACAGCTATGTCCTAGATGTAACACAATGTCATATTGCAGCATGGCATGTTAAATTCAACTATTACTACTGAGATACAGGGCAAGAAAAACTGAGGCCATGCAGATTAATGACTTGGGTCCTTACATCCCCAAACTTTCATTAGTGCAAGCTTTCCCAACATGGTCCCCAGTACATCTGCATCTCCTCAACTCCCTGTCCCACACTATTCTTGGAAAGCAAGCTTCAACTCTGCAGATAACTAGACTAAAAATACGCAATCCACTCAAAGCTCACTAAATAATATTTTAACTAACGTTTTGAAACTTTCAGAAAAAATAATATTTTTAATTTAAAATTCAGTGGGAATTTGTGTTAATGTCACACAAGCACATACACATATGGCCTCCTGAAATCCTCTTTCTCAGATGAAAAGCATCCCTGACACACCGATAAACCAAGCATCCTCTTCCATCGGAGATGGGGTCAGCCTGTGCTCTTACCTGACTGCCAGTTCCTGATCCTTGAGCCAGGGCCCAGGAGCAAAGCACCCAGAAGATCTGAGAATCCGTGAGTGGATATCAGATGGGCATCCTTGAGATGATGCCAAGGAGAAATTGCAAAGTGCAGGATTCACACAGTCGTGTTCTTACACTTGACGATAAATAGCAGTTCACACATAACTTTTTAGACAAGCAGCTAATGAATCCTGCCTTTATGAACAATTAGTTTTTCTGGGTCTCAAGGACTCCAGTGCAAATCCTGCAATCCTCACCCCAGCAGCACTTCCACTCCCCCAGCAGGTGGGACCTTCTTAGAAATCCCCATTAATTCAGATCTGTGGCCGAGGTCCTGTGGCTGCTATTCTCCTCCCTCTAACTCCACGCAATCGAACGCAGGACTCTGAGGTTCTTTAATGCTTCATGTGGGCTCATTTCTGCAAGTTACCGAACAATCAGCATAGAGTGCACAACACTTTGCAGTTCTGAGGCACAGATGAGGTTCCCTAAGGATTAAATTTGATTCTGTCCAGAGGTCTAGAACTAGACTTATTCCACCCCTGAAGTCCCACTTAAACATTATTTTGAAGGCATTAGTGATATTAAGGTCAGGTACTTCTCAGTCTTTAGGGATGTAGCGGCAGAGCATTGCAGCATCTTGTTATAGACAGAGATACAAGTCTTAGCCTTGCTCCAGGTGGCAGTCAAGGCCAAATGACCCATCTGAAAACGGGTACCTGGTCCTTCACACCAGGCACCTGAGCCGTAATTCTGGCCGTGCCCTACCTTTATGTGCTATTGGCAACACAGCCAGCCTGCCCAAACAGTGCTCGCCCAGGGGGGCATCCAGGCTAGCTGTGGAATTTCTACTTCACGGAAAATGAGAGAGGAAAAAGACATCCCAGCTCATAATGGCAAAGCCAAGCAAAAAAATGTCATCCTTAATCTAAGTCCCAGGATAGATTGGGAGCATTTGACAGTCAACAGATTCATCATTGTGGGAGTATCATGCCTCCAAGTACAGAAATGTATATTTCTATAGCAAGGAGACCCATCCATTATGTTAACATCTTTAAAGGCATTATATATTTTTTAAAAATCCTAAAGCATTGCTGGCCGTGCTCAAGTTGTTTGTGTCGTAATCACTTGAAATCTTAAAGCCCGAGCTCCTGGAGCCTTTGTATTTGTGAGAGGCTCTGCTGACCTCTCTCCATTTTCTTCAGAAAATAAACTAGCTCTCCTGGATTCAGAAAAGAGCTTGAAAATGAGGACTGGAGGCTTTAAACCCAAGAGGTAAAGATAAATCATAGTTCATTAGCTTTTAGGGTAAAAAGGGTTTTTTCCATTGATTCATTTTTGGTGAGCACTTAATATTTGACAGCATGTGAGCTTAGCAATATCAGAAATTGTGTTATAGAAGTGTATTACAGTTTTGCACAGCCTCATATGATAATGATACTGTGCAACCTGAGAATTATTACAGGAAGATGTTTTTTCAATTAACAATGTTAAGCGTTACTAAGTGATGTTATAAATATAAATAATCTATTTTAACTCCCTTTACAACATTCATTTGGCATTAGATTCTACTCTGGAGAAACTCTCCATGACCCTATACTAAGTCACTAAATACATAATGCAGACACCAAAGAAACTGCCAGAAATTGAGGGAAGAGACCTTCTTTTTATGACTTGTGAATATTTGCATTCTTAACACACTTTTAAGAAACAAATTGCATATTAGAACATGTGCTATAAAAAAAAAAAATATTAAATAGAGAGTACATTCCTCTTCCTTTCTGACCATGTCTTAAGAAAATTCTCAAAATGAGCCTGAAGAACATGTTATCTGGAAGTTTCTATAGAAACAAATACTCCTGTAGTTTACTGGGGTGGTTGTCACCTCATTGGTTTTTTGGTCTAAAAATTAAGTCTCTGCTTTAGCTGCTCTAGATCTATAGTCACAAGATGCCTCCAGACAGCAGGTCCTCCCATCCTGACCCACATGCTGCCCCCCAAAAGTTTCTCCTCTCTACCCTCCAAGTGCTCAGACAGTCTGGGTGACTAGGTAAGAGACAACATTTAACTTTTGGACACTTTACAATAAGTTAAATGAATCAGAACTTATTATAAGCTCATCCTAGACAGCATTTTTGAAAGGGTTGCCTCAGGTCTTTTCCTTCTCAGCTGACCTTTTTTACCCTTTAATTTCGGGTGTTCATTTGAGGTCATGATCTGAACCTCATGAAGCTCAAGCGGGAGATGCCCTTCTGATGTCTTTATCAGCTCATGATCCAAGCACCCACCACCACCTTTCACAGGGGCAAGAGTCTCCTACGAGCAGAGCCTGGAACATGGCTTGAGGAATGCTCATGGCTTTATTAAAGCAAGTTTAAATGAAAAAACTATTGCCCAGTGTCTGAGGACTGCACCGACTGTTGGCGAGTAGGGCGTGCTGCCGAGCAGCCTTAGCACCTATTGCTCCACAGAGACATTGCAGCTCCAGCTCACATCACCTTAAAGACCTTGCGAGGCCACGTTCGGCTGTCCTTATCGCGGCCATCTGACCTTTACTCCTTGCATGGGTCAGAATCTCACCCTTGGTGAATTGGTTTTATAGTAACATTTACTGACTGCACTTTAAAATATTAAAATGTAATCATGGGTTTCCAGATCAAGACGAGGGTTGGGTTTTTTCCCTCCGAGTTAAAAAAGCACTGAAGTCCCAGAAGACGCTGTAAAAATATGTGGCACTTCACAGCTCAGATGGCCAACACAAGCATTTTCTAAATTGCTTGCCTATCAAAATCATATTTGGAATTGTGCTCCGTAAGTATGTGCAAAATTTACATTACAAAAGATGCAGTATGACATCGAAAAAGAGTTACTACAACTGTTCTAAAACACTGTAATGCAGAAAAGGGGCCTCCAAGGATTATTTTTATCGCCCTTAGGACTCCCGTTCCGAAGTGCCTCAGCACGACAGCAGAAAACCTACAATTAAATATTTAAATCACCATAACGGTATTTTTTAAGGAAAAAGAACTTCAAGAGACCTCTTTAGAAATCTAGTGCTTCCTCCTAACAATACACATGCTAGTGAAATAATTTTAAAATAAAAGGGTAATCTAAATTTTATATCGCCCTGGATGTAATAAGCTCCTGGTAAGAACGGTAATATTGCAGTAAAAAATGAAAGTGAAATGCGCTTTTTGATTACATCAGGGTTTTCTATTTGCCACCTTAATCCTTAGAATTCAGCTGTTCCCTGTTCAGTCCTTTTACATCATCCTTAGCTAATCTGTCAAACATTTCAGACAGCCAAACCAATTTTCAGATTGTTCGGGACTTTGCCACAAGCACCGTATGCTGTTAATAAGATTTTCATTTGGAGTGATGCCACGTCATCCGTGTTTTCTATCGTATATAAATACTGAGACTTAATGGCTTCAGGTTTTGTTTAATGCTAACATCAACAATAAAAAAAAGGGAGGTTCTCAAACGCCGAGCCCCATAGTGAAATGCGCTAGTGACAGCTATTTGCAAGGTTAATGTTGTGGAAAACAACATCCATCTTTGAAACAGTTTCATTAGCCCCATACAGCTGACCTCTCCACATAATGTTGTCAAATGTGACGTGCATCAGATTATTGGGAATATGGAGATCAATAAATATGCAACACCAGCGCTCAGAACGCTCCTGGCATCACAGCCGTACAAACGCCATCTAACACCCCGACGAGTAGCTGACATCTGTCACCTCTGCTAGCAAATAGACAGGCTTAAGGGGAAAACTATTGGTAATAGTAAAGTACAGAAGTAAAGATGAATTAGGGAGTACGGAGTCAAGGCTCTGACACATCGCGGTTCCAAACGAAAAACTTTGGAGCAAGACTTGCCTTGTTTGTTGCGTTAAACGCGTCCGCTGCGTTTGCCTTCTCAGACGCCCACTCCTGTCCTCGGCGTTGCTGTGGCCCCCCACGCCTTGCCC
>NW_010536681.1:0-8386 GCF_000687285.1 Phaethon lepturus | reverse complement strand
TTTCTGTGATTCTGTGATTCTGTGATTTAAGCTCATAACATCAGATATTCTGCTGATTAGCTGTACTGCCTCCTCTGCATGAGACATTTGTAAGGGACTACATTTCTGTAATTTTATTTAAAGCTGACTTCTTCCTTGGAGGGAGGAAAGTCATATGTTAGAGCAGAAAATAGTTTCAAGTTATTTTCCATTTATGACATCCTTTTGCAGTTATTTTAAACCTTAGAATATAGCAAACACCTCAGAAAGAATTTCATGAAGAGAAAGGTTGTTAGAAGAAAACAGTGTAAGAATGCCTGAACAAATAAAAGAAAAAATAATAACTCATACACCTATTCACATTTTAGAAAAGTGCTGTATTAATTCCCCGTTTCTCCAGAATTACAATGCTTGTATTTTAATGTCTGTTAGGATCTGCTTCTCTTCTTGACCCTGTTTGTCACCTTTTTACTTCTGTGTTTTAAAATAGAGTGTGAGAAAGATAGGGCTCAAAGGTTAGTGGAAGAAATGTCCTTTACTGCGAACCAAGCAGGCATGGATCTGAAAGAAGAATTTTACACATAAAAGGAACCCTATGGCAGTCTGGGCTTTCACTATCACAATAGTTAAATTTGTCGCAGAATTTCACGATGTAAACATCTAGAACAACTTGATAAAAGTAAATATCATGGTGCAACATTAGTTCAAGGTGATACTGAACATCATTCAAAAGCTACTTGCAGCATCAATAGAGAAAAGCTCGTCCCTTTAAACAGACCTTTCCATCAGGGCGTGGAAGTTCGTAACGGCGAAACGCGGCGCTGCTTTTCAACCGGGACGCAAGTTTTCTGCAAATGAAGTGTCTAGGTTTTTCCTCCCATGCATCTGCACAGTGCTCAGCGCGGAGGGGGCTTCTGCAAGGAAGAACGTGAAGCCACCATCACTGCTAACGCAGGGGTGAGACGTCTCTGGGAGTTGTCCTCCAAGTTCTTGCAGGGGATTGGGTAAATTTTTCATCTATTTCGCTGTCCACAAACCTGCTTCAGGGTTTCTGTAGGAAACTAGGAAACGTTGTACAACTTGCTGTAAAAATGCAACCAGTTTCATCAGAACTAATGATCGATGCCCATATCAAACTAGTCGTCCCTCCCCTTTAGGTGAAACTAAACTCATCTTTGTAAAAGTCACCAAAACTTGTTTTGGAAGAGTTACAATACTTGAAAAAAATCCAGGTTTTCCTAATTTTACCCATGTTTTCTTTTTTAGATGGCCTTTGTGTCTGTGTAGCATCCTGTACTTTAGGATATCGAGTAGGTATTCCAACATGGCCAAGGGGCTACGTCACCTTACCAGGTTGCTAAGTGTGCAAAAATGCAAGCTCATAATTATTCCTGCAATCTGCATGCAGATATCTTTTAAATGTTGCCTTTTAACACTTAAATTTGCTGAGAATAGGGGAAAAAACCAGACCAGAGTCAGCGTTCTGCCAGTGTGTGGAAGGTGCGGTCATTATGAGAGTCAGTCCTGGCAGCTAATGATTTCAGAAATTGTTTTAATTTGTCCATTCTGTAGGAACACCATCCGAGCAGAGCTGGAGGAGGCTGCTGGCCAGGGCTGGATGTGTAACCTCCATCACCACCATGATGGACCTCTGAGTTAGCTGTGGTCCTCCCCTAGGACAAACGTGCTCTAAAATTTTGTATCTTCCTGGTCAGCGACATAAGAAAATACTCAATTGCAGCCTGCCATTTAAAAAGAGTACTTCTGTAAAGAAAAAGATGTGAAAATGTAGGCATTCAAGTGAAAATTCAATCCTTCACAGTACAGAGCCTCTGCGAAGTCTTTTAAATGACCCTTTTTATCATGGTGCCATGTCTGTACCTTTCTGAATAGTGAGACCCAGTAAGAAAAATAGATGTATGTATACTAGTGGTTTAGTAATGTATTACTCATGTGCACTTTGTTCTTTTGGCAAACTGACCTTATCAAAGGGGAGAAAGCTACACACTGTGACAGCTGAGCCCTACTGTAAAGTCTGAATTAGCAGCGGGCGAGGTCTCTCTCTTATCTCTTTTTAAACGGTGATCAGTGAAAATCATCTTTTTCTTTTTTCTGTAGCGATGATGCTAAAGCAATGTCACTCGCTTGCTTTTTTTGTTGTTCTTATAATTTTCTAATCAGACACTGTGTTTTGTGTACTTTAAGGAACAAGCCTGGTTTGCAATAATGATAGTAATTATCACAGTAGCAATATAATGGTGTGCTGACCCTCTGGTTACTTTTCTGACAGTACAGAAGTAAGTATTGTTTAGATTTTAGAGTGGCATCCAATTTTTAAAGATAGTGCTGCTCATGGTGTAAGTCAAGAAGTGCCAAGGACAGCTTTACTTCTTCACCGAAGTGGAAGCCCACGCTGGCCCTCGGTGGAAGGCTGACAGCACTCAGGTGACTGGCACGGGGAGAAGACGTGGTCTGGTTTTGATCAGATGAATGGAAGGTGGTCTTCGCAGTGGTCCGGTTATTTATCAGTGGTTGCTCCACCGTTTACTTCGGGAGGGTTGGCTGCAGGCGGGTGAGACCTATGAAGAATCAAGGGCCAGTACACATCAGAGGTGATATGTGTGCCATGCCTTGAGTCCCTGTGGATGAGCTCCCTTCTTCCTCCCAAACTGGAAAAGCAGTGCACTGGGGAAGTCTGCAGGAGGAGATGATCATAGGTTGCTCTTTTTACGCACACGTTTCTAGAGTACAAATAAAAATTTCAAATTTAACTTAAATATATAGACTTAGAAAAAAGCATTGTGTACACCAGGACTTTCTCAACAGAAATGTTAGTGGAAGCTAACATTCCCCACTTCTGTTAACGCGTACATCAGTGACATTGACTTGTAGCATGGATTTTGATATATGCAACATGAAAAAGCTTTCTCTGTTCCTTTTTTGCAGTTAACCAATTCAGTAACCTCTCTTTCCTATTTATTTTCTTTAAATTGTGGACCAATGGAAAATAACTTCTGATCAATATTTATTATATTCTCCGTGCCAGCAGACTTTTCCTTTTAACTGCTCTGAGTCTTCCCTTTCTAGAGTCATTCAACATTTTGTTCTGCTTCTCAGCACTTGGAAGTTTACTGGTACCATAAATGGAGACATTCTGCCATTTCTTTAATTACTTTTGTTTGGTTTTCCTAAAGCCTTGGACTTTGGGCATTTCTTTTAGGGATTTGATTACTGATAAAGTTCCCCAGTCAGCAGCACTCTGGGCTGACCTGCCAGAAAATTATGTGTCCCCCAGGTGTCTTTTTCTGGGAAGGGTCTTCTGCTGTGGAAGGTGCTGCCATCACTAGGTTCAGCGAGCTGATAGAGCAACAGACCACAGTCTGGTGTGCTCAGCTCCTGCCAATTCTATGACAAGAGAACTAACGTTTTTTTAACTCTCTTTGCTTATACGTCTCCTTAGCTGCTTAGACTCTCTCTCTGCTCTCTGTAGTGGTGAAGCAAATTAACCAATATACTTTCAGAAATAAGGCTATCAATTGTAAGGAAGCACTAGGGCCTGTAACATATTCAAGGACACAGCGTTGTTCACTCCATCTGAATTTCTGTTGGCATTTTGAAATAGAACAGGAAAGAGAATAAATCTTTTGGAATATCCGTAAGGAGCTCACCTATGTTTAACATAGCTGGTGAGTGGATGGTGTGGTTAATCACTACACAACACTATGGCTGAAACAGTGCTTCTTTGAAAAAAAGGGACTCCTCAAGCTAAAATAACTCAGCTGGACTTCTCTTAGCTGACACTCCTTTCCCCAGGTGTCCTGGAATAACTCCATGAATACAGCAATAGTCATGTCTGTTGGCCTCCGACTTTTATGAAGCATCCCTCCACACAGTGAAGCAAGAATCACTAAAAAGTAATCATTTATGAACATCCAGTGTGCCGTGATACCAAAGAGGTTGTTTTCTGGGGAAGGGAAGTACTGAAGTACCCCGGTGTGCAAAGGCTTGAAAAATACTGATGTTGGCTCTTGATCACTGCACCTAGGGGTTAAATACAAAGGTAAGAAAGGGCAATTATCTAAAAAGTTGATTATTATTTAATGGGATGGGTACTGTTTTGCTTATTTGCTTGTTTTATCTTGCTGTCAAACGGAAGGTTTTCCATCACTTTTGGAAGTTTTTGGATAAGTTTTGCTGAGCGCTGTATGTGATGCCTTGGAGCGGGATCTGTGCAGTGGCAGAGTAGGCACAACAGAGTACTACAAAGGGAAAAACAAATGTGGACATAACCGTTCTGCCTGCATCTGGGAAGCCAGTTGTGCTGGTGATAAGGAGAGCAAGGTGGGCGTCCATGCTGGTGGGCTGAATGCTTTGGGCACAGCGGTGGGTGCTCCAGTGCCAACAGTAACAGCGCTGAAGCTCTTCATCTCCTTCTCCAGCTTCCCCATCTCCAGTCCTCGTCCCAAAAGCAGCTCCCCCAGCTCGACCCATGCTCAGGACAAGCCTGCACTGCAGAAGTGCGATGCCTTGTGCCTGGGGGTGCTTTGCAGGGTTTCTCTGAGGCACAGCCTTTGGTCCGAAGGGCGTAAGGGGGGGTGTTAGGGCTGCAGGGATTTGTCCCCTGACTAAGCTACTCTGAAAAAATGCTGCTGTCAAAAAAGAAGTGAAAAAAAAAAATGAGAAAGCAATAATTATCAAGCTGACTTTACCAATTGCACCATAACCTCTTCATGCTGCATGTCCTCCTGGCGAGCTGGAAGGCACTAGCATATACAGCCATGTAACAGGACTAATCTGTGCAAGCAGCATGCTAATTTGAAAAGTATAATCTGAAAATAAATTATGATCTGAGTAGCTTTAGACAGATATCTCTGAATTTATCAGACTTTCACCCTTGTCCTTTGTTTTCAAAGCCTGTTTTGGTGTTAGTTCCCTTTCTCCAAGTTCGTTTTAAGTTAGGTAAATAATGAATTTGTAAAATTGTATTTCCTTTTAATTTTTTCATTGCTTCTTTTTCATCCTGGAGAATCAATGTGGATGTGAAAGAAGACTTTTTGGAGTAATAAGTTGTAGTACTGAAAAGGTAGCTCTTTCTATTCCCGTTGAAGTCAATGGCAAAACTCCTATCAGTACTAATGAACCAAGAACTGGGTGTTTATTATAACACCATTTGACTGGAATGAAGCAAATTATGCCAGTTTCCATGAGAAATCACATATGATCAGCATATTCGCACAAGAGTGTGCACACAAAACCACATTCACATACAATTCTTATAAAAACTCTGTTCCTGTTGCTGAGCACTGGGGACAGACCAGGGCCAGCATTTGGTTTCAACTCAGGCAAAAAAAACCGCAATAAACCAAAAGCCGTATTTTAAAAGGCGGTGTTCCCTGTGTCACTTAGGACCCCAGGTTCAAAGATGCTCAGAAAGTATTTGGCTTTGCTGCTTTTTATTCTCTTTTTTTTTTTTTTCTCCCCAAACCATGGCACTGAACCATATCTTTGAGCTCCTCTGCAAAAGTTACAGCGAGGATCTTTCCCCCTCTGAAGTCACTGGGGCTACTTCTATCATCTGTGGCGGGAGTTTGATTGATGGTTGTAATTGGTTATCACCATGGTATGTGAGGATTGACTCATGGTCGTGTAAATAGAGTAAACTTGCATCAGCAATATTCGAAGCTGTAACAAGTACAGAAAATGCAGAGATGCTTGCAGATGGCAATGAGCTACTGAAGCGCATCAGAACTTTACCACCCCCATTTTACTATGATGGCAGCGATGACACCCGTTTCTAGAGTTCTTGTGTAGCACAAGTACTGCTCAGGTCTCTTAACAGTGTTCGTTTTCGCTCTGCACTATGAAGGGTGTGGGGAGGTACTGTAGACACCAGGGGAAAATGCGTATTAAATGAAACCATAAAGAAGGCAATAAATTCATTGTGATGACAATAGTGAAAAACAGCGACTGCTGTGTGCGGCTGGATCGCGCAGGGTGGCTGCAGGCTCAGGAGCTTGAGGCCACGGCGCAGGAGCTGAAGGAGATACCTCAGCTTTAGGTGTCCTCAGCGCAGAGCCCGTGAAGCTGGGGTTCAGCATCTCTGCCCGCGCCTGCTTCATTGCCGTAGCTACCGCAATGGCTAGTTCATCACTGCGGTTTACAAGAGTGAGGCTGCTCAGCAACTAGGCATTTCATTAAATCGCCACAAGCCATCTGTCATTTAACTCGTTTTGAGTGGCACAGGGCTGCTCTGAACCGCGGAGTGCATGAAGCGCTTGTCTGGCGTTGTGTGCCGCGGGGTGGGAGGCAGCCCCGGCACCAAGCGAGGGACCCGCGACGGGAAAGCAGTTACTCAAGCGGGGATGAAAAGGGTTTTCTCTTCCTTTCAACAAGAAATGAGAAGCAGGAAGGAGCTCTGGAGCGCCAGGAGATGCAGAGAGCGTATGTGAGCGTCAGATGAGGTGTTGGCAGTGGCACAAGACACTAAGCTGCACAACGGGCACCTCACCGCATAAACTTAAGATGGCAACGTTCTTAGGAGCAACACCTTAGGTTTCAGTCTTCGAAAAAAAATAAATCTAGGAGCAGTTACAGTATTAAGAAAAATACTGAAGGTCAAGGGTCTAAAATGTAGAAAACCAAACTTCAGAACAGGATTTTTATTTAAGGAGAGCAGCACAGACCTTTAACAAATAATTTTTTCCATTTCACTGAGGAACAGAAGCCTACTCAACTCAGTGGTAGAATACAAGCACTATGCTGTCAGATGTGGTTTTCCAGTTTTAGATAAGGAATTATGTGGATATGTGGATTATACAGAACAATTATGAATTTTTCTCTGTTTCATGCAAGGAAATGTGCAGAGTAATGGTAGGATTCTGTTCTGTCTGGAATGATATTCAAAATACAGCACAAAATCTTTATGCAAACTACCAGTGTTCGCATCCTTTCTGACTTAATGCAAAAAAATCTTATTCAACATATGTAGGTTTTACATTTTTGCTCCAGTCTGAACATCCAGATTGCTCTGTGACTCTGTAGAAATGCAAAAGGAAGCAAAAGAAAGTGTCACATGAAGGAAGTTTGCAAAAAGAATGGACATTATATTAGTTTACAAAGGACAGCAGTAGAGAGGTTTCCAGACTAAAGAATTAATCTAGCAATATTTTAGTCAGTTATTTGTTGGGGAATTACTCCAATGCAGATGGTACTATAAAATACTTCTCTCTGTTCTTCAACTTGGTCCTGCAATGTCCTGCCAGCTCCTTGTTCTTTTGAACGTGCCTGGAAGGAAAAAAGTCTATATTGTTCGCCTCAGTATTTTGACTGAAATACTGCTTGAGAGCATTGATGATGGAGGTTTGGGCTGATTTTGACATTTTACAGCAAGACACATATACAGACTTTACTATGTGGCTTATTTAATAGATAATTAATACTATCTGGATTTTCTTATTATGCTGTTTGAGGAATGTGAATGTTGAGCCATACATTAGCTTGACAATAATAATTATTTGTGCACGTAAGGTCCTCATCACCACCTGCAACAGCCTTTCATAATGGTGCACGGCAGAAGAATTTGCAAATATTAGACAAAACGGCTACATAAGAAGATCTGGAAATGGTGCAGATACGTGGCAAAGGGAAAGGAAAGGTCATTAATCAGCTCAGAGACCTATGGCAGAACACACAGGTCCCAGGTTGGTCACCTCCAGCAGGACGAGGCTAAAGGGGAAAGTGGTAGAGCTATGAGAATGTCAAAAATAAATACCTCTGGGCATTCAGAAACAATACCTTAGATCCACAAATGGGTTGTAAAGTTAATTATTCCACATTATTCTGTGAAACCAACCAATTCCACTCCATTGCGTACTGAGGGAAGATGTTTCTTTGTTACTGATTAAAGGCTGAAATACAGAGCTGACATGGAGATTTGCGATTTGGTCCAGCCCGTAAATTCCTGTGCCAGCACATGGAGAGAAAAAAAACCACAAACCAAAAACACGTTGGAAAAGCATTGGAGCCAGCTGGCTCTGAATCTTCTGATTTCAGGAGGAGCAGGTATCTGACTCATAATCATCCTGGTTGGTGAACAGATACTTGGGATATGCACCATTATGTACCTATTCTAGAATTAAGCACAGAGCATTTTAGTTAAAAGTGGGTGCAGAGCAAAGTGATGCCAAAATTGTCAGTTACTGGTGAACACAGAAATGGGGCATCGGCTACCTGCAGTACCCACGAAGGTGAGGCGTGCTGCGGGGTGTGCATCCCGCCCTCCTCCTGTAAATTCTGGAGTGTCCCTCACAAAGTGGCGAGAGATTCCTGTAGAGTTACCTGTGCTCTAGGAGAAATGTAAAGCTTTTTTCCATCACCATTATTATTATTATTGTTATTGTTATTATTG
>NW_010536680.1:87897-115860 GCF_000687285.1 Phaethon lepturus | reverse complement strand
ATCCGGAGCACCAGGCTTTGGGGCTGTAAGAGTTTTTTGGCAAAACCGGTGCTCCGGTCAGGCCTTGCCGCGGGAGCAGGGAGAGACCCGTGACAGAGAAGAGTTTTCACGGCTGTCCTGCCCGCGCTCCCTCTCGGCGGAGAGGGGCTGCCTGCCGGCCTGCCTCCCGCTTGTACTGCGGTTTTTTGGTACCATCCTTAAGCTGGTGCCCTGCTGCAAATGGATGTAACTCGCTCGTTTCCCGCCCACAAGTCTTGGACGCGCCAACAGGGCTTAAAATTAACAAAACTACAACAGCCAAGTAGCAGGCACTGGGGTAATGGCAGCATTTTCACTGAACACACGTTGCTTAAAAGTACCTTCAGTGGGATATTTGGAATACTCACAGTCAACTAGTATAACTACGTAAGAATGGTTTTTTTTTTTTCATTTTTTCATACTTTCTTATGTATCAGGTGTCTCTTTTCATCAGCCAGTTGCAAGTAAACAATCTATTCCTACAAGCTTCATAAATGTTAAATGCAAACTAGGTCTAGCAGGGAAGGGCAGGCAGGCACTAGCGTTTGCAAGCATGTATGCGTACGGATACATAAATGTGCACATGCGTGCGTATGTTTTGGTAGCAGCTGGCCAGCCGGCACATACCCCGTGGCCAGCCATTCAGCATGCCTGTACGTCTCAAGATTATTATCACAGCTGTGATAATAATAACAGTAATAATTATTTACTTAGCAGGATTATCACTGGAGGTCTGTGAAGGACCAAGCTTTGTGTCTGACAAACAGTGGCTGTCTAGCAAATCACGTCCTTCAGACTGCTACAAGTGTTTAAATCTAACACACCTAGCAAGCAAATAAAACTGTTGCTAGAACTTAAGTCTGTCTAAAGCTTTGGTCCGGGTCATTTACAAAAGCTACAGCAGAAACGGAACAGTCACAGTCTTCTCATGAATGAGAAGGAAAGCAAAGTGTGCAAATTAAAAGCGTGCTAAATGGTAGAAACAAAAGGATAGGCTTATTATCTTTTTTTTTGGCAATAGAAAAAAGTAAATGTATTTCAGGCAAAACACTAGGACAAATAGAATGGAAATAGGAAGGAAAATGTGTCATCAAATAAACTAAGCTTTCTACTTGCCTGGAAGGCTGTATGTAGTTCTAGTCACCTGCTGTCAGAAAGGATCCTGCAGAATTTGAGGGAACTTGAAGACAGCAGATCAGCATTTGGGGGGGCCCTGGAAAAATACAGACAAAGGATTCTTTTTAAAATTCTGTATAACATAGGAAGAAAGATAAATAAGCTATGATCAAAATATACAAAACTCCCAAATGGTTTGCAGAAATCTATCAGGAGTGTCTTCTTGTCACATAAAAGAGAAGAGCCATTATAACAGTGACAATAACAAGTCTGCTAAAACAAAATAGTCATAGAATCAATGAAGTTGGAAAAGACCCTTATGAGCAGTGAGTCCAACCACTAACCTAGCACTGGCCAATCCACCACTATTCCATGTCCCTAAGCGCCACATCTATACATCTTTTAAATACCTCCAGGGATGGGGACTCCACCACTTCCCTGGGCAGCCTGTTCCAGTGCTGGACAACCAAGTTGTCGCAGAATGTGTAATTAGGCTAACACTATTTCATATTCTGGAGGTCAACAGCTCTGAGAGGAAGGGAAAACTAGGGAGTTGTAGAGAGAAAAATACCGATTTGTAATGCTAAGAAAAGTATGGAAAGGGATACAGGATTTCAGTCTTAAGTTTAGCTTCAGTTTTAATTTTTAAAACTTAGCATAAGACTTCCGTTTTGTTTATCCTGCATGTGCCTTCTGCAGGATGTATTGCATCTTTCTCTAAAGCACCTAGTGCTGACCACTTCTGGAAACAGGAGATGGGACTAGCTGGGCTATGCTATCATTTGTTGGCTGTCATCATGGCTCTCACTTCTATCATCTGATGGTTCTTTGGGAGCCGGTGCAAAGTCAGCTGGTGTCCAGTTTCAGAGGTAGACAGGGCTGGGTGCAGCTCGGTTGGTTTCACAACTGACACCACTTCTGCGTCTGCCATTACTAAGTGACCTGCTGGAAGTCTTCGCGATATGAACTTGGGGCTTCGTAGTGCCCTTAACCAAATTAAGCTATTGGGATTTACCTTTTCTAAGGCAGGGAGGCGGGGCAGGTGGGGTAGTAAAGCTTTCCTCCCTCCCCTGGAAACAGTCTCGGCAAATTAGGAAAATAGACAATAGATGTACTTTATTTCTAGTTCTTACATAAAAACTATGCCTTATATCTAATAATATCTAGTTATATTGTACGCATCTAAATATATACTTACTTATATCTACTAATGTTAGGGGCCAGTATATTTTTTCTGAAAAATATGCAGTGTGGTACCAAATTCACATTTTTTTCATGACTATATGAAAGCATCCCCAGTCCTTGCGTTAGAGAGCTGGTCACTGTAGGTGCACAGCAAAGCACAGAAAGTAGTGTGGGGTAATTTCCTCTGTCTTTTGACAGCGTGAATTAGCTCACAGCAGACTCTACTGTCTAATGCCACAGTTGTATCCCCTCTGGTTATCGGTGTGCCCTGCTGAAGCTCATTCAAGTCTGTATTTTGCATTGATGTTTAGTGTTGTTTCACTTTGTCGTTACTTGTTTGTACTTAATTGCTTTCATTATTTGTTGTTAAGATTTGGTTGCAATAGCATTTTTACATTTTTTAATTATTTTTTTGTCCCAAAGATATTCAGTCTTGACCTTGGAGGTATATCTGCTATCGTACTGAATGGCTATGATGCAGTAAAAGAATGCCTTGTTCATCAAAGTGAAATTTTTGCAGATAGACCATCTCTTTCCTTGTTTAAGAAGCTGACAAACATGGGAGGTAAGTGCTAATGTCTTCTATATAAAAATGTAATTTTTGTCCATTAGCTGGGTTTGTGATCACATGAAATACCTGCTTTAGCAGTTTTCTCTACTTCTTTAACTCCTTTCATAAAATACTTGATGCTTCTTTAAAGTTATTATTTGGAAAGGATTGTCACTCATAGCAAGATGTGTGTAATTTTTTGTCTCATTTTTTGTCTTATTAACTAATTTTATTATCTTACGGGGAAAAAATAAAGCGTTGCATAAAATACTGTGTCAAAATATTTTTTCAGGCTTACTGAACAGTAAATATGGCAGAGGATGGACAGAACATCGCAAATTAGCTGTAAATACCTTTCGAGTTTTTGGATATGGTCAAAGGTCCTTTGAACACAAAATTTCAGAAGAATCTATGTTTTTTCTTGATGCCATTGATACATACAAAGGCAGACCATTTGATCTTAAGCACTTGATAACAAATGCTGTTTCAAACATTACTAATTTGATTATTTTTGGAGAACGTTTTACATACGAAGATACTCAATTTCAGCACATGATTGAGATTTTTAGTGAAAATATTGAATTAGCTGCTAGTGCCTCTGTATTTTTATATAATGCTTTTCCTTGGATTGGTATCTTGCCATTTGGGAAACACCAGCAGCTGTTTAAAAACGCAGCTGAAGTCTATGACTTTCTTCATGACCTTATTGAACGTGTCTCTGAAAATAGGAAGCCTCAGTCACCTCGACATTTTGTAGATGCATATTTAGATGAGATGGATTGCAATGAAAATGATCCAGAATCTACATATTCAAGAGAAAACTTAATTTTCTGTGTTGGAGAACTCATCATAGCTGGAACAGAAACCACAACAAATGTTTTAAGATGGGCAGTGTTATTTATGGCTCTTTATCCAAACATTCAAGGTAAGAACTTTGACATTTTGAGGAACTGATACACTTTCCTATTGCAGATTTAAAATGCTTTTTCAAAGTGGTGCAGTCATCCATAGTCGTAACCAAAAAGGAAGGTTTGTCTATATAATTATATTATATAATTTACTAAATATACTACAGACAGATGTGAAAAGCTTATTTTATGTGCAGACAAAGAGGACATAAAAAGTCAAGTATGATGATAAAATGTTAGCATATTATTTTGTGCATATGTTTTCATGAAGCTTTACTATTTTCACTAAAGTATTTCTAACATTTAAGCTTAGTGTTGTGATGCATAATATTGGTTGGTAGATATACTAATCTATATAGTTAATAAATAATAAGCAAGTGCAACTACATATGAAATTAATTAAATTTAAAATGTAAAAACATCAGCAAAAAAGTAAATCAGGTTGTTAACAGTTTAAGAACAGTTTAAGTACAGTTCCTTTCTATCCTTAAGTGCCTCAGTTCACCATAGATTTACGTATTGCAGACATGTATATTTATACTTTTGGAAGAACAAAAATAGCATATAAAAATAAAAAGATGTGTTACAGTCATTCTGAAGTAAGACGGCAATAGCTGTTTGAATGTCAGCCCAGACATTTTGTGCGGAAGTTTGGATTTTAGAAGTGAACAGTCACATTTCTTGTTTCACAGCCTCCAGTTTGCTATCAAAACCTCACCAGTGTGTAGCTCAAATAGGAACTTGCAGTATTTGGAGAAAGAGCGGCCAAGATAACTGGGAAAGAGACTGTTGATACTTTGACCAAAGAATATTCTGGGAACATCAATTTTACCATCATCATCATCATCATTTCAGAATGGGGATAACAATACTACCCATAGCTGTAAGGCTCTTGAGATCTGAGGTTCTGCATAGGAACCAGATATCTTTATGTATGAAAGATTATATTTTCTTCTCAGAGTAGTAGGTGCATGACTCTATATCTTCTGATCATCTCAGCTAGAGAATAATTTTTAATTTTTAATTTGGGTGGACAAAAAGCAATTATTTTAAAATTAGAGATAAAATTTTATATTTACGTTTTCAGTCAATACAGCTTTACTTGAAAACGATGAAAATTAGAAAGTAATGATAATGTATATCAAGAGCTGACATGCTATAAACAGTGAAAATCAGTTAGATTAAATAAAGAAGTTGATGCCGAAGCTCTTTTGTTGCTGCTATTATCATTATTTTAAGTTCCATATTCACTGAGCTGGTTAACATACCTTGCTAAGCAACTAGAACCAAAGTTCACTCAAATATCTTCTGAGATCCATAACCTCTTACAAATTTTCTTTTTTTGATTTAGTCAACTATTTTATTTAGTTGATTAATTAATTGAACATGAGGAAACTGATTAAAAATAAAAAAATAGGAAAACTGTCTTCTAGCCTAGGATTAAAAGCAAGATCTAACAGGATTCGAGTTGTTAATTTTAAAAACTTTGAGGGACATATTTAAGAGAAGTATGTCACTTCAGCTCACTAAGTACAGCTAATAATTTTTTTGTGGAAGCTTTGTGATTGCTGTTTTTAACCAGTCAGCACACTTCAGACGATTTAAAACAAGTAGATTTAAAAAAATTAAATGTTGCTTCTATGCTTCCGAGTTCCACTGATTCATCTATATGCTTTACACAGTATAGTAAGAAAATCTACCAAAAAAAGAAAAACGTTTCATAAAATGAAAAAATGGAATCTGATTTTATATGTACTTAAGTTTTAGGATGCACATATACATTGTCCATATTTTAGTTAAAAATATATTAAGTGCCGTAATTAGTCAATAGAATATATTTATGCTTTACATTATATAAAAAGCCCAAGTGCAAAAAGGTCCACTTAAATCAAAGTTTCTGATCAGTCTGTCCTGGCTCACTAACAATATTCATATCTTAAAACAAAAAGATCCTCATTCCTTCTCTATTAAGATCTGACCAAGATACTGTTTGTCAATGAAGGTCAAGAAAACTTCGTAGTTTTGTGTCTCCTATGCATCGTCCAATTTTGTAGAGATCACCTAGAATAATCTTCTGATCTCAGTTCTTGTGATATAATGCGTTTGGATTCAAAATCAATTCATGTGGGTAAAAATAAGAATTACTGTTACCTTTCATTTATTTAGGCTTTCTCTGTCCAAGTAGTACAATACACACTGATACACGCCTACATCACCGAACGTACTTTCGCTAAGCTGCTTTTCACCTCTTTATTTTGACATGAAACATTGTCACTTCAGGTTGAAAAACTTGGTGATTCTGGTGGAATTTTTCTGGCATTGCCCAGGTTTTCATTACTGGTTCTACATGAATTGTAAAAGTCCGACTTTGTTTTAGTTAGGAGCTGTTTGGCAGTTTCAACAAAGAAAGTGCATCAGGAAAAAGAAGAGGCAGTTTGAATGCCTTGGAGATTATTTAAATAACTTGTGAAGTTAATTTAAAAAAAAGTGATTTAATTCGTTCCTTTCCAGTTAAATTCAGACTCCTGTCCCTCTTAACTCTCACTGTATTGTATCAGATATTTTCAGTTTAGGAATGAATGATTTTACACTGTGACTTCAATTCTGGAAAATCATAGCAGAATTAGACAAGGGAAAGTTCAAGTGGCTAATTTCAATGTTATCTGAGTAACTCAAGTATTTAATGTACTTTATCTTTGCAGTCTTTTGCGTGTTTCTTTAGTTTTGAAGAGCTCCAGAAATAAAAATACACACAAGCAAAGAAAAGTATGTTAAAACACAATTTTACTGAGAATAATTACTTTTTAAATTAAGATTAGTGGTATATATGCTAGTAATAATTCCTACTAGCAGGATAAGGAATATAGAGTCTAAATTTTAAAGCTTATAAGCTACTTTATTTTATGTAAGAGATTTAATGTTTCAGTATCCTTTAAAAAGTACATACCTTATAACTTGAATTAAAAAATAAAGGATATTACACAATAAACATCAGCTTTTATTCCTGTTCCTAACAGGGCAAGTTCAAAAAGAAATTGATTTAGTCATCGGCCCAAACAAAATGCCTGCCTTAGAAGAGAAATGCAAAATGCCATACACTGAGGCAGTTCTACATGAAGTTCTAAGATTCTGTAATATAGCTCCACTAGGTATTTTTCACGCAACTTCCAAAGATACTGTTGTGCGTGGTTACTCTATTCCTGAGGGCACTACAGTCATTACAAACCTCTACTCCGTCCATTTTGATGAAAAATACTGGAGCAACCCAGAAGTGTTTTTTCCTGAGAGATTTTTGGACAGCAGTGGGCAGTTTGTCAAGAAAGATGCATTTATTCCTTTTTCACTAGGTAAGAGTGATTCCTTCCCTTTTCATAAATCTAGAAATGCATAACATATAAGTGATGGCAATAAATCAGGAATGGACAGAATGATATGAAATATCCACACTTCTGATGAAACAGCTGTTTTAAAGATATTCAATATAATGCACACTGGAGATACACATCAGCGTAGTATCTTTTATATAGATGAGCTCATTATTATATAAACTAAGAAAAAAGCACAGTATTTTCTTATCTGAGGAATCTATACATATTGTATCATTGTAGTACATAAGTGTTATTTGTTTCACAATTAACAGTCATTTGCTGCTAATTCACAGGTGATTTACACAACCACCTTTCAAATTTCAGCACTTGGATCTGCACCAGAAATCTTAGGTCAGAACTAGCTTGAGACTCAGCATGTAGCACTGCATTCTGTCCCGAGGAAATATTCTGGCAATCCTAAATCATTATGGATTTGTCTTTTGATGCCTATAAGAGGGGATAATTTATCTCAGATATGATTACCAACCTAAAAATTAGGTGTTCTGTATAAGCTGCCAGGGCTACCTCTGCAGTCCAGAGAAAGATACAGCCTTGTGTAGAGGGTGACTTAGTTTACTTATCTGGGATACCCTTTCTCCAAACAATAACAGGAGCCATGACAATTCCCTTGGAATAGATGCACATCATCAAAATGGCCAAAGTTAGGTTCGATGAAGTCCACCATTACATTTCTTTTTGCCTGTTTGACCGTACCAGTTCCAGATGTTGTTATCTGTTCATCTGTGTCTTCCACAACCACATTTACTCCTTGTAACTAGTCATACATGGAATGGGAACTAGTATTTAAAGGCATTTTCCAGACCCGTTTCATACCTTTCTACTTACCAAGTTAGAATAATTTCCAGGTAATAATGATTGGGAGTAGATGTAATTAAGAAAATAGTAGGAGAGAAGGGCTGAAATCCACAGTATCATTTTCTAAAACATGTGTCTACGTTGGCACTTCAAGACAAGATAAAGGAGCTAATAGCTTATCTAAATAAATTTGGCAGAATTAGTTACAATGACATTTGTGTAGTGAGAGGGTCAAATTCGCTAAAATCTGTTTCTTGCCATAAATTATCACCTATCCTGTCTTACAGAATACTACCACCAAGTTTGTACAGCTCCTCTCAGCACACAGAAATGACTATTCTTATTCATAACAAGAATGAAAATGTCATAACACACATTTTAAGTCTTTTCAAAACCTTCTTTTCAATCCAGGAAGAAGACATTGTCTTGGAGAACAACTAGCTCGAATGGAAATGTTTTTGTTTTTCACTTCGTTACTACAACGATTTCACCTGTGTTTTCCTCATGGTGTGATTCCAGACCTCAAACCAAGATTAGGCATGACATTACAACCACAACCATACCTCATCTGTGCAGAAAGACGATGAAGAGGAGGGTCCAGATTGTCAGGTGGAGCACAACGCTCCAAGTTGCAGATGAGGATCCACACTTATTTCTAAACGTGTTCATGTCAGAAGAACAGAAATTTAAAGGACTTGCAGATAAATTCTGACTATTTGTGCACAAGTTAACAGTTTCTTTTTGGTTTTCACAAAAAAAACACCCTCAACCAAAAACGTGAAACACACCCTGTGTTTAAAGTTGATGTTTTCACTCCAGAATTCTGTTTTGAATCTAACTTCTGATTCAGCTTTTTAATATTTAATTACTTAGCAAGCCATTTTACTTTGACAGGATATTTTTATAAGCATGGAGAATATGGCTCAAAATGTTTATACTTGGAAATCTTATTTGCATTATTCCAGCTAAGCTGTTCTTTATAATTGTCCATTAAATTTACATAGCTAAAAAGATTTTAAAGGTATCTCTTTAAATTTCTGTAAAATTGTCTATTAAAGCATTTTAATCCTTCTTTCTCCTTGCCCTATCTTCCTGGTTGGTCATAATTTTCTAGTGAATCAGATAACTGTGTGAATTCACTTTTAAGATCTTTTATGGCTTGCTTGTCATTTACTAACATATACAAAGTGTTCAATTATTGTCATACCCCTGACAATTACAGCAATCTTTTTTGCCAGTTTATTGCATTTCCAGACACATGTTCTCCATCGCCTCCCAACACAAGCCGTTATGTAATGATTAATCTCTGCCTAAGTAGTCTGGAAAAAACAGTGTTTGTGTTACCAGGGTCACATGCAACTATCCTATGAGTCAAGAAAATCAGCTGCTTGTGAGCCTGACCAGAAAAGAGATCTTTCTGGGGAGGGGGAGTGGAATAGCGTGGGGAGAAACAGATTTTAAATGGATTTTAAGCACAAGTTATAGGCACAACAGCTACTCTTGAATTCTGCCAGCTTCATTTTTCACTCTTGACAGCTATTGCTTTATGGTTATTGGTAGATGGAGATTTATGCACGCAGGCCCTGCAGGAGAACCTGACACTCTAAATACAGTATGTTGAGTCCCCACCATGTGGGGAGAGGTGGGACCTCAGAATAGGGTTCAGAACAAAACCCATGGAGCAAATGGCTATTGAAGGACAAGGTTGAATATTGGACCTTGCTCTTTATACTGCTTATGCTTCAACTTGGAGCTGCAGGAAAGTTCAAAGGCAGGAACTGGTGTTTTTCTGCTGACCTGATGTTTTCAGCTTATACTGAGCAGAAATACTTCCTTTCTTTTGAAACAGCAAAAGAGAAGGATCAAACAGGGCTAATTCCAGACCACTTACATAATAGCCTGGTGACTTAAGATGCAGCAGGTCCCAATTAAATTACTTTGTCTGAGGGTAGTCAGACCCACGTGTCCCACAGAGAACCTCTCAAACACACGTTCCTGGTGCTCTGAAGAGGAAAGGCAGGCTACTCCTCTTGCTGAATAACCGCCTTTCTGTAGAGAAGGTTTAAGATTCAAAAAGCAGAGGAAGGAGGTAAGCCTGATGGCTGTGCATTGGGCACACCATGAAAGCTGCGAATAAAGCACTCCTAAGATACTGGCAAGCAGTGGGGCTTGGGAGTCAAGATTGAGGCTTTTCTGGATAGCTGCATAAGTAGATGTTGGGTGCTAGCGGAATGCTTAAATAAAAATTGTGGAATCTACTGAATTTAGGTGTCTTCTGTATGAATCAATACCGAACAGAAATGTTCAGTGCTACAGTCCTGGACCCGTGGTAATTCTTCCTGTATCCCACCCTGTGCTCTTAGATAGCCAGAGTTTTGTTAGTATCTAGGCTTGCTTTCTGGGTTGCAAGAACTCTAGGACATCCTTTTGTTAAAACATGATTCAAATAATCCTAATTGGAGTGGGGAGAGGATAAAAAAAAAAAAAAATCGAGAACCAGTTCTTGCAGGGGCTGCACTCGAAATGCAGCTGGCCAGTGATAATTCCCTTTTGCTGATGTATTTTGAGATATAACTCCTGGCTAGTCTTTAATCCATTTAATGAGAACCATATTGATTATATGTCGTTCTGGTTTCTAAATCAAAACGCCTTATAAAAGCCTCAGAATATCAGTCCAAACTTCTACCATTATCTGCCAACTTACGGTCTCATTTAAGCAATCAAATACATTTGACAAACTGTCTTTTCTATAAATCTGTAGCAGTATTAGTGGTATTTACATGTTTCACTCTGTATCAACTTTTTAATTATTTTCTCTCAGAATTATCCTAGTGATCCAATTTAATAATTTGAAGTACTGACATAATATTAGTTTTTTTCCAGTCCTCTGGAATTTCTCCATTGTATGAGGATTGATTAGTAATGAACATCAGTAGCTAGCCAGATGTTCAGAATTTCCTGGGGAAGAGTCTTCTACAGCTGAAATAGCTAGCACAGCTGGGTGCTACTTAACCTTGTTCTGGGATTAAAAGCTAATATATTAACTAGAATATCTTTCTCTGGTTGTAGAATTTAATGATGAAAAAAAGACATTAAGTAATGTGTTGAGGTAAGATTTTTCCCATTGCAGAAGTTTTTCCTATCTGGCTTTGAATGTCCTAATATTTTAGATTAAAACAATGTGTGCAGATACTTATGGAAAGATGTCTTGAAGTTGTAACCTCTCTGTTTCTGTATAATAATGTCATTTATTGCTCTCTTGGTTTTTCACCATCTTCTTAAGCTTTATTCCCGCCAATATTTATAGTCTTCTCATCTCTGTCTTTTGCAGAGTTAGCTCTTTGAATTTATGATGATAGTTTAGAACTAGAAGCACTGTTTCCACATACAGGTGTATCACAACCACAAGAAGAAACTTTCATGTACCTTCTCTGTAACTCCACTGCTGTTCCCAAAGGCAGTGAAGGACTTTTTGCTGTAAACGTAGCTAAAAATGCATACTCAGCTCACCTTTGCTGCTCTCAATCCCTGTACAGTTTTGAATCATTCTTTTTTCTAGTTTGTCCAGGAAAAAAATCCACTTCAGCTTTTTTTCCCTTCCTGTGAGATTATTGCAGTGTTCTTTGCAGTATTTTTTGGTCTTGGTCAGTATTTGTAAATGCAGGCTAGATTCAGTCGTCTTTCCTAAGGAATAGGAATTTTAGGATTAAGAATTGCTTTTGTATTCTTAATTATTTTAATTTCTCCTTGAGCAATAATTAGTTGTTTTTTCTGACTATAATCACAGAAATTCTGCTAATTGAGGAGAAGATAGTCAGCTCACCATTGTATTAATTTACTATGTCCCATTCAAAGGTCTCCACAGCCAACTACAATGTAATACCAATAGGAAGATTACCAGCTGCTGTATGTTTCTCCTACATCTATTTTCTCCATCTTGGCTCTGGTTTTGTATACTTGCCTTAAATCAGAAACTCTAGAAGTGGTTCTTTGCCTTTCCTCTTTCATGCCATTTCTATACCATGAGAATGGGTGCCCTCTGCACTATTTCTCAGACACAGTCTATTATTCCTATATCTACTTCTAGACTTAACTCCAGGCCCAGGGCAATGCGTCTTGCCATCCAGCAGGAGATTCCTTTCTTAACAGTGATGCAAGAGCTGCAGTCAGTACCACCACAGTATCTTAAATCCTCCTTTCTAGAACTCTATAGCTAAACTTAAGTTCCTGGGTTAACCTTGGCCATGCCAGCATCTCCAGAAACTGAAAAGGGAACACTACAAGCGTGTCATATATGGCATTGAAAAAATGCCAAAGAAAATCTTACTCTTTAGCACTTAAGTTAAATAGAGAGATTATAAATAGAGAAGAAAAGAGTAGATTGAAAGCAAAAAGACCAGGTGTTCTAAGTTTTGCAATTATTTACAAATTATTATGAAGCATGAGTGGTTTATCTGGAAAACTAATTACAGTTCTTTTGATGACATTTCTGGATTGAATTGGCAGAATTTTTCAGACTAAGTACCAGGAATCACTGTATCTCTAGCAGCCAAAGTGCTACTTCAGACTGGAATTTACAAAGAGCCTGCTGCTTTCATCCTTAAATTAAGTGTATCATAAAAATGTGTTAATTTTTAATTCTGTACAGAATCAGGGTTGGAAAGGAGCAAAACTTGCTCATGTTTAAGATCTGTAGTGAGAGATAAAATATGCCTGGAAGCCGTGATCTCCCTTGTCCATGGTTTGAGTATCGCTGCAGGAAACACGAACTGAACCTGCAAAGAAAATTGCCTTTTCACTGGGCAGAACCAGTAGTTCTTTCTGCTATGGGGATACGCCACTGTATTATGGGTGAAGGGAAATACAGTGCCCAGAAGCCCTAGACATCTTTAAAGACAGCCAGGTGAATATGCCCTCTGTAGACCCACAATAATTTAGGTTATGTGAGACCATGATCTGGCATGTAAAAATTTACAGCCGGTAAATTTTCAGGTGTTTTGTTGAGGATAGCTGTCACCACAGGGACAGAAATATCTCCCTGTGTAGTTTCTGTGTACGCTGAGAGAACAGGCATGCCATTCAAAATAATGTGTTGCTGGCTGGTCCAAACCTCCGAAGTTACTCAGCGTGCCAAGGACAAACTAGGTGCCTTTGCATGAAGATGCTTAAGGTGAGCTCATTTATTTGCAGATCATGATCAACAAGGATTGTTGAAGCAAATGGTCTAAATAGAATATCAAACCAGCTCCTAGTAGTGTCCAAGGTGAGATATTTGGCTTGGCTTTAGAGATGTTACAGGCTCTTGCAGAACTGCACGGATGAGACTGCAAGGGAAGAGAGGCCTAATTGATACCTGCTGTATAATGGCCATCCCACTAATGCAGTTTCTCTGCTTATTAACCTACCCTTAACAACCATTCTGCAAGCTTGTGGACTCATTCTCCTTTCTTCTTCCTGCTGACATGAATATTTGCTGAATCTAAAACTGCTGAACAGATGTGCACATCTCCCTTTCCTCTACATTGTATTTTCTTGCAAAGGAAACTTCAACGTACTCCAAGTGGGAGAATAATTCTGCATTCACAATGGAGGCAGTGTTGATAACTAATGTTACAATACTGCACAGGATGATCTGACGTGCATTGACTTTACGCTGCAGGAATTTAGCACAGTCTCTATTCAGTGGTATTCAGCACCTCTCTCCAAATGTTCCTTGCCCATAACTAGACTCGGTTAGAGGTGAAGTCATGGATCTTTCTGCATTTGTTCTAGTGATCCCTCCTTAAGCATCATCGTCTTGCAGGTTAGTTCCCAATACAGCGTCACTATTTTCCAGTAATGTTGCAGAAGTTATAAAATTGTAATCCTGAAAAGAATTCAGTTGATCTACATTCATTTCATACACTCACACTACAATCTATTAATTTCATAGAGTATGTTTTTGACCTCCTGTGGGCCAGATCTAATATCAATAGAAGGAAGGTCTTTCCTTTTGGACTCTGGCCTTTTTGGACGTGTCCAAATATAAATTCAGATGTCTATGAGCCAATAATACAGAGAACAGGCATAGGATGAGGGAAATCTATATTGAAAAGCTGTAATTCCAAAAGAGCTTGGGACTCATGGTGGGTGTTCGTTAAACATGAACTTTAACTGTGCAGCCCAAAGATCTTGTGTTGATAGAACATTGAGTAAGGATAGAGTAGCTATATATGTATATGGTGTTGGCACAAGCATTCCTTGAATACTGTGTCCTGTTTTGTTGTCTATAACTGAAGGGGCATTTGAAAAAATAGGTAGAGTTCCTATAAAGCTGTAAAAATTACTTAGAATATGTTTATGCTATATATTCTGGATTGCTGCAAGGTACTACTGATTTATGGGCTGACCAAACAGTATGTGATCATATCAGAGCAGCACCATGTCCCAGCTGATATGCTTCCTTTTCAGAATGATTTATTATTTCAGACTTGGTGACACACTGTTAGAATGTTTTTGGATAATTTGGAGGCTCAAGCATGTCTCCAGAATATACACCACAGAAATGTACTGTAGGACATACTGGCTAGTGACACATTCAAGACAATTCATTTTCTTGGTTTATCAAACACATGATTAAGTGACTTGATTAGTCTACAGCTATCTAAACAGAGAACAAAGAGTTGATAAATGATCTTTTCAGTAAGTAGACAAGAACCAGGTGAATACGTTGAACTTTAGATGAAGAATCAGGTGTATTAACTAGTAGTAAGGATAGTTATTCCTGGATTGTTACAGAAATTTTAAAATTGGTTCTCAGACAATTCTCTTGTGCTCCGGTTTTACTTTGCACTATCTTCTGCATGAAAAGTGAACTACATAAGGTTACAGTAATCCCTCCTCTCTCAATCAGCAGCTTATAAAATGTACTGTTCTCTCTGACCTCCAAACTCTGCTAACTATTCAAGTGTTAAAAGCAGCCTGAGCTCACATAGCAAACAGGTCTTTTCTAGATTTGGTATGTTGTTCTGCTACACAATCAGATTCTGAATCTAACTCTGATTCAGGCTGTCAAAATAGTGAAAATAAACTATTTGTGAGAAATTTTTTTAGCTTGAATTGAGCCTAATGGTTTGTAGAAGCACCAGTGAGTAGATGAGACATATGTTGTTGTTAAAATAGCACATTCACCTTAACAGTAGCACACTCAGAGGCAACACAATAAAATATAGTCGAATCACTTTGAAAAAGGGGTGAAAATAAGATTGCATAAATTTTGCAACAATGCTTTGAATGGGAAAATACAAGGAATAAGGATAAACAGGGAAAAAATAATCATAATGGTGACAATGCCAGATCAGAATTTATCTCTGGGTGATGAATGATCATCATCATGGGTGATGAATGAATGATGAAAATACAAGATAACAGCCAAGTACAGTGGACTATTCAATAAGAATTTGAAAGGTAAACTCAGTATAAATTGCTCTGTGGAGGTATAGACATGGATTTTCATAACAGCTAGATGTCTATGGTGTTTTTTTGGCATTGGGCCTCATAATTCAAACCTTTTGTCTAATCAAGATCAAGTTAAATTTCTGTTTTGGAAATATTATGCCTTATTCTGTCCTTTCATAGAATACAATTTGAGGATCAGCAGATTCTTCCATATCTAGATTATCCCTTTAGATATTTTTGAAGGCTGTCAGCTATCTCCATGTCAATGTGATTAGAATTAAGCAGAACCTATACTCAGAGTAGTCAGTTCTTAGGAAGACCGCCAGACTTCAGGAGACATTACGTTTGTTACATTCTTATGAATAAGTAACATTCCAAATAGATTAAATCCATTAAAATAATGGAGCATATCAGGAATGTGCAATCTAATCCAATAGTTTGCTACTACTGCAGCAGATGGCTGCTTGCCTAAAATTTTACATGTGAGAGATATATATATACACACACAGACCAGCCTATATTAATATACCAGAAAACAGAATAAACTTATTTAGTCCCTTGCTGTTTTCAAGTGCTGAATTCCTTTTCTACGCTTGTACTAAAAATCTTAGGTATTTTTAATTTGTATAAACCATGACTTATGAGAAGCATGATAAATATATTATGTATAAAAAAAGATGAGTTTTTTACATTACAGTTAATGTTAGGATGCTTAAGCACATCAGTCCGACCATTAGCATCTAGACAACAGGGTGGACACTCATACCCTCTCTAAAATGAGGGAATAAAGGATGGCTGAACTGTTGTTTAGGTCCTTCACTAATATAGGTAAACCAGGTAGGGTTTCATACCAATAAGGAATGAAAGTTAGGTAATAGAGTCACTATGGATAAAACACCTTAAAGAATTGCAGTTATTCTCAGGTAATTAAGTTTCCTTTCTCTACGTGCATCCCTCTAAGAAGTCCAAGTGCCATTTTTGTTCTCTTCAACCTGCAAAATAAGGTCAGTTAAAATAATAATGCTGGTGAACATGCATCACAGCAGAATTTTATACGCCTGATTTTTCCAGGAAGAATATAGGTGCTTATGACTCTTCTTGTGCCTATATAGGTTAGGAAGTTAATTTAATTGCTCTTTTTTGGCAGCAGAGAAGTTGCTTTTTAAAGGCCTTTCAAGGCATCTTCAGATCTTGTTCCATTGTAATTTACGTTGTATAAAGGCATACTATTTCTCTCTCAAAGAATGTACAATCTAAACTGTCACAGTATAGACAGAAATGCAACATACCTTAATACTGCATTTACTTCATCACAAATTGTAGATATAGTCTATAGAATACTGAAAGTCCTCCTGTCATAATGAATGTCATGATTATATATTTGAAAATAGACTGTAAGAATAATTCATGGTTAATTGCAATAGAACTAAGTGCTAAGGGCTAAATTTTATCTAAAAATCCCCACTTGCAATTTATATACTTACAAAGAACATTAGTTTAAGCATAATCTTCAAAAGCATCCAACACCTCCCAATGTCTTAGGTATGCACTTTCTTAAGATCTACAGAAGACCATATAGCTTGACAAATACTTAAAATATAATAAGCTTTAGCCAACTAACTTTAGACAATCATATTTTTAAAAAACATTTTGGTTACTGCATTTCCATTTATTCATATGCTGAAAACTAGACAGAATATTAACTCTGGCTGAGCTTCAAGCCTTGCCTGTTTTTTTTCAGAAGGATTCTGATCTCTCCCTCAACAAATAAAAAGACTATTTCTGGTGGGAGATGCATTACCAGTTAAATACTCAGTAAATGAAAAGCTTTTAATATCCACTGAAGTAGAGATTCAGTTGACATATCCAGTTCCTGTTGTTTGAATGTTATTGCTTGACTATCTTCCATCATTGTGCACATTTTCTTATTGGTATTTAAAGTGATCCATATTAGATCTCTAGTCCTAGTATTTTAAAAATAGGTCTAGAAAGGATCTCAGTGAGTTATGTTTTTCAAACCTTTTTTTTGTTTTTGAAGACTTCTTTAATACTCCAAGGCAATCTATTTCAGTGAGTCACAGCCCTCTCAATCCTCAGACAATTAGCTGCGTTGAGTCTAAATGTTCCTTCTTGCAATCTAAAGCTGTTACTCCTTGTCCTAAACGCTATGAATACTGAAAACATTATTCTGAGTACTTTGCTCTTTGAAGCAGCCTTATTAAGTATTTAAAACCCTAGAACTTCTCACTTAAGTCTCATTTTCTCTAGACTTAGGAAAATCTCTTTAATTTAACCTTTCTCTTTAGGCCATGTCTTCCATATTTCTGGTCAGTCTCACTGGTCTGTATTGGGATACCGCAATCTGTCTAATGGATATGTTTTTCCTGGGGTGTGATATCTGAAACTAGAAACAGTATTTTGGTAATGCCTTATTTATGATGAATAGAACAAAATTATTACAAACCCATTCTCAAAGATAAATAGGAGGGCTTCTTCATTCGCTTCTCTGACTTAGAGAAAGCTTAGTTAATATATGAGTCAGATAAATTGGCAATATCACAGATACTAATGAATTCTAGTCGGATGAAAGTCATGATAAAAGAAAGAGGGATATACTAAGTCCATTTAAGGGACCACATACAGGAGCAAGTTTTCACATTTAACTGGCACAGGTGACAAAGTCTGCATTCCACTCCCCATGCGCAATAAGTAATGTCAAGATTACCCTTTGGATTTTTGGTACAATACTTACATTTTACGCTAAGCATTAGTCTTTGTTTTATATGCAAGTAAAATGAAAAGACTTTGATCTCATTCAAGGTGCAAAGGGTTCTGCTGATCTGTAGAAATGAGTCAGAAGTGAATCATCGCCTCGTTTTTGGCAAGATACTTAGAACATGGACGAATTACAAGGTGAATGGTAGGAATCATTTGAAACACTATGCTCTCTCACCGTTATTTAAAGGATCTATTGGTTTAATGTTACACATTTCTATTTTTCTGAAACCTCACAGATAAACCAAAAGGCAGAAGGTTTCTCCTCTGTATAAGATTTTTACTCTCTTTACTTAGATTTCACAGATTGTAACATTCTGCCAGGTAATATAGCCTCCGTAGTAGAACCAATCATAGACATCAGTTGCTATCACCTGTGATCTCCTGAAGTCCAGAAATCAAAAGATGACTCACAGTGTACAGATTCCAAAAGAAACCTTCTGGTCAAGCATTTCTGGTTGTGTTGTGCCCTTTTTAAAGGGTGTCTGTAGTGTCACACAGAACCAAATAAGTGTCAATCACTTAAATACACTAAGCATCTGTTATTCAGTATCCTGACTGTATCACAATAGCAGCATTTAAAGTCAGCCAATTTCTGGACAGATGTTTCAAGCAATTGCTAGTTACTCTATTATTTTAGAGTATTGCAGATAACAGAAATGAGACTAACCGAAAGTATTATTTCAAGTCTAAGCCAAAAATGTCTTAAGAGAAATGACAGTAAAAAATGGACAACAAAATCATTGAGACAGATTGCTCATTTAAGAGTTCCGTATCTATTAGCTGGATTTGTAAGGATGTGGGGCATGTACACTATGCCAGGAGGGTCACTGCCAACTAGAAACTCAAGTGCACTGGAATGTTTATCCTATAGAAGCTTAGCCCATAATCTTTCTTTCCTGTTTCCTCTGAAATATTAGACATTATTCTTTCTCATTTAGCAGAGAACAAAAGTACTAATTGCTTATGGCCCTATTAAATTAAGATCAGATAAGGACCAGTTAAAAGTTATATTCTTTTGCCAGCTCTGAAAATCTGCAGTATGATTCTTATAGCAAGTTAAAGGCTTACTTCAGAAGATATCGAAAAGAAAAATCTTCATTGCAAAAATGAAAGCAATTCATTACCTCCTTTGCCTCAACACAGACATGGAGAAGCAAGTTGTCCAGAAACACAATTCTGAAGAAAGCTGGAGGGGAAAAAAGCAAAATAAAACACTGCCTGCATCATACTTTTCGTACCTCATTTAATCAACTTCATATATTTATTTTCTCTCACCTAATCTTTATTGGCCACAGGAAAAAAAAAAATCAATTTACTTAAACTTGCATCACAACTTAACTTATGATAATTGTATCATTATTAATAGTAGAATTTAACTTTCATTTCTATTTTAATTTAATTTCTAGCAATCCAAATATTCTGACTGACCAAAGATATCCTGTTTCTGTATTCTTTTGAAGACAATGAACTGGCTTAAAACAATAAACAGTGTCTGTCTTCTGAATAAGAACATATCTTTTATGTGTGTGTGCATGCCATTCCTAATTTTCCTTTCTGATTCTCATCACCTAAGCTAATTCCATCCTTTTACTCCAAAACATGCCTTACAGACTGAGATTCCTGATCTCACACTCACCAGCTATGAGATGCTTCCAATTCTGCACCTCTCACACCTTTTCAAATGTTTTTTGGACAAAGGGGAAAGTACTGCCCTGTGAGTGTTAGTGCCACACACTGGATTAACTCAAATTCTGTGTATCCTTTTAGAGGAACCAGCAGCCCAGTCTCAACTATGCCTGCCCAGAAGGAAGCACCAGAGCTATAAGCTCTTGAATTCTGCTAACTCCTTTTGTTGATTCACCTGCCACAGGTTGTGGTCAAAATTGAATTCAAGAAGTACAGAGGAGAAATGGTTCTATGCACAGAGCGTATCAGGTCTTGTGCAAACTTTGTTAATTTGGCCTTACCTGAAGTAATGTTATGCAAGTCCTTTCATTTGTAATCTTAGACTCACCGTCTTTGTCACGGAGGAACAACTCACAGGAAGAGGACCAAGCAATTCCTTTTGACTAGTTTAGAACCACCATAACATCTGGAGGTCTCCAGAGGCATGGAGGGAACTAGGTCCTTACAGGAAACTTTGTAGTCTAGTTCTGTATGCACTGTATGCATAGGAGCAAGTAATCCAACATACATTGTAAAAGAAGGCAACGAGGAGACAGAAGACTCTTGATAGGAAAGGGACTGAAGACTTTACTTAAACCTGAGAATATTATCCATAAAAGGTATATCTACTGTAGCAGCATAAACTTCAGTGTAGCCTAATTTGGCTTAGTTCTTGACCAGAAAAAAGTGGTGAGTGTTGCTTTGGAAAGTATTTTAAGTGTGTTCTTTTGTGTGCTTTTCTGTGCTCCTTAGCATGCCTTGGTAGCTGTGAATTGAAGTGTGATCACAGATCTAAATTGGCTGTAATTTCTCAGTGGGTTGTTACCAGAATAAGAGTGATATGCCTTATATGGAGATATACTATTGTTGACAACAGCTCAATCGACACTCAAATGACCCTCCATTGCCGGTTCTGAAAGATTAAGACACCTTCAGTTACAGTTACATCCACTTCTGCAAACATGCCCTGAACCAACCTTTGACCACTTTTGTGCATTCTCTTCCCCTTGCTCATAGAGTAACAATGTCACATATTATGTATACATAAATAACAGACGTTTTAAGGTGGATTTTGAATACATTCATAATTAAACATATCTTTGAAGCAAGCTAGTGTAACTTGAAAATTTCTAATTGGAAATACATATTAGCATTATAGTTTATTAAACACTGAGGTTTGTTACTTGTTTCTGAATTTAAAAATTGGCTTTAGTATTTGTAAAGAGTTTAAGGGAAACCTGAGATAAGAAAGTTGCTGGCAATGTCACCAGATATAAATGCTGCCAATGGTTTAGTAAATGATAAAATGTTACTTTTACCTTCTTATTCTTTCTTTATATTATTTTATAATAATCAGTTTAAGGATTATTGATAAAGAAAGTAAATGGAAAACTGTCAAGTAAAATAATATAACAGTAACTTTAGAAAATCTCATTTGCATATTTTTTCAGTCAAAGCAAAAATGAAACTAAACAGTATTAAAGTGCTTTTTTATGTACAAACACAGGCTAAACACAAAATGCTGAGAATACAGCATACTGAAACAAGCATAATTTCTGTAGTCTTCCAATTATCTGTTAGGAAAATATACGAACAACAAATGTAAAATACAAGTGAATGATCAGTAAGTGCCAGCTTCAATAGTGCAACATTTTATTAATGACAGAAATATCTGGTTTTAACACTGCTTGTGTTACAAAAAATGCAGTGATAGTAATAATGGCAGCAAAGGGAATTTGGCACTGAATATATAAAATAGCAAAAGCACTTCTTAGTGGTCTTGTAAATCGATCAACAAAAAGCTTATTAGTGGAATATAAAAAAATAATCCCTTTCAGTTATTTAAACTGGCCAATCAAAGAGCAGAATAAAAATTTGTTTGTGTAAAATAGTGCAATACAATTTACACAAGGTTATCTTAGGAATGTTACCTTTTTTCAAGTCAACTGATGTAAATGTAAACACAAAATATGCTAAGATACATTTAGCAACTTGCACATGTGTGCATTTGTTTTTATTCAATTCAACTGCACAGCATATAAATGTTTAGTACTAAAAGGTGCACTTTTAAAACTAGCTTTATTTGTGGTTTGCTCACATACCTGTGGCCTAGTTTATGCTCCTCCACACCCCCCTCAATTAGACCTACAATGGTAGTGTTCCTAAAAATACATTTGTGTGGAATGTGTATGCTTCTTATTTAAAAACTCAGCAATCTAAAATGTAATATAGTACAGTGATGTTTATCTTACTATTAGGCTTTACACGAAGTTTTCACTTTCTGCTTTCCATATGTATATTTCAGGACGTACGTCAAACTTGAAGGCAATATAAGCTATGTCTGTGATGGAAGAAAAGATGTGGGGCACATTAAAATGCACTAGCCATTCTGAAGCAGTAGTTTATGTCTTCTCTTTTTTTAAGTCTTTAATTCTCCTAAAGTTTTACATACAAAGAATAAATGAAATACGATCTTATTTCCTTAAAATTTAATATCGGAAATTGGTGCAAGATAAAAATCTATGATATGGTCAGCTTGTTTTTAATCAGGAACCTGAGTAAGGGCAGGAAATATAGCATTATTACTAAAAGAATAAAATTCCTTAGTAATTTAAGTAGCTGAACAGGTTTTTAATGTTCTACCACAAAACAGCAAGGCAACAGATGATAACGGCCTTGTACTCAGTGAATTATCATGAACACCCACTGCAAACCTGAATATTTTCTGCAAAAATAAAACATCAGATTATGCACAATAATAAAAAGCATCAGAAATAGATGCACCTGGATTTTTTCTTTTTTTAAACCACAAATATCAGAATTCAGCATTTCTGTCACAGTCCTTGAACAGTTGCTCTGAGATGACTACATTAAGCACACTACTGCACTAAGTAGACACCCCACAACAGGCTTGCACTGCAGCAGTAACAGAGTTTTCATATAGGCACGGACTTTTTCTTATTCATGTTCAAAAACAACATGAAATAAACAATCAAGACAATTTCAGGATTCATTCCACATTTCCTTCTTAGCAAAAGTTCTTGCCACTTTGGTAACTGAAGTCACTGAATGTTTTTAAAAATTGCAGGTACCTCAAGGAAAATGAGAGTTCCATATTCAGCAAGGCAGCATTATATCAGGATATTTTACACCAACTAAGGCATAAAGAACTTTGCATCAGGGTATACAATACTCAATCTTTGAATAAAGTTTCATATTCTGTGTGGCGAAAGTGCATAGGAGTGGGATTCCACTAGAGTAGAAATCCTCTCACAGTATTAAGGCCTTTCAATTTTATGTGAACTGTGTCAAGCTAAAGGCAGCACAGTGAAAAAACAATAGGCTATCATCATACTGGACACCACTGAAGTTTTCTTAGCATGTCTTTTCTTCTCCTAGTTGTCGCTCATCTTCTTCATCAGCTTCCTCAATAACCTGAATTTCATCTGCTTGAGGTAAAGAGGAGATCTCAGTCAGCAGTTTAGCTCCTTCAGCTTTATTTTTTTCTTCCTCTTCAATCACTTTCTTCCATATTTTGTGATTTTCACTGAGATGGTGTATTAGTTGGCAAAATATTCGTCTACCTTTTTTTCTTTGAGCTTCTGTAAAATTATAAGTATATTGGATCATTTAAGATTCAAAGTAATTATATTTTACACATACAAAACCAATGGCATGTTATGAGAGATGTAAATTTGAGCAAAAAACATGGATACTTAATTCAGAATTTCTATAGTGACCTGGCAAAAGATAACAATGAGTTTCTGTTTGAAATTGCAAGTCTCCTGGTATTAACAAAAATTTTGCTATAAGAGTAAAATTTATGAAGCAGCATAATTGCAAAATCTACAGTATTTTTAGTACACAATTTCAACCATCATTGCTATGTTTGAATCTATTAAATGACAGTTATATGTGCCCACTGAAGTACAGAAACTTACTTAAAATGAGATCATCCTCCATTTCTTCATCATCACTCTCTAACTGTGCTCCATCATCATCTTCAGTACTTTCTGCATCCTCCTCCTCTTCATCAACCCATTGCCCTGGAAGCAACCCAGCTGCATTATAGGAATTACAAAGGGGGCCAACTATGTGAGTGATGAAAGATTCTTGCAGTTTTGCAAGCTGTGGAGAAGAACGATCCATGAAGGGGCTTATAGGTAATCCAAGACTTGCTTCTTCATCACCCTGAAAAAGAAATGAAAAAAAAAATTATCAGAAATTCTTGCAAAATTAACTTTAAATTTTTATTCTAAAAATTACTTTTAAGGAACAAAGTAAATGTCACATGGATTGTATCTTTTTTACTAGAGGCAATAACAGTTTAGACTAAGTGAGTGAAAATGTAATTAGGCCAATTTGAAATAAAGACACATTATGGCTCATACTTGCATAGTCCATAATCCTCCCTTCAGCTTTGCTGCGAGAAACCCTTGTGCATGGATGGAGACCTAGTTCTACTGGAGCTCCTACTCCTCTGCCTTTACAGGTCTGCTTCAGGATAGGCTGAGATTTTACTGCAATTGCTGAGTAATGATTGTTTCACAAAAAAGTTTTTCCTAATAGAACAACTTAGAATACTAAAGTCTTACAGTAAGTGTAAGCACTTCAGATTATTATTGCTACTGCTTAAATCTCCCAAGTGATTTTGTTGTTCACTTTTATCTTCCTGTTTGAAAAATATTTTTCAATCCTTGGTTGCTGCCTCATAAATAGTTAACTCCTCAGAAAGTTCACTACAGAAAAATAACAGAGTAAAAATGTAGAATATATTTTGGGGGGCTTACAGAAGTTGTAAATGTAAAAATAGGCAAACAGTTTTCAGACTTTTTTCCAGTTAATCTTGATAGGATTATTTATCAAAGTTCCACTGTAAAAATGTTATTTACATTTCAATACTGTTAGTTACTAATGTGTATTTTTAATATTTAATTTTGAAAGATTTGAAATATCTTCTGTCTTTGCACTAAGAGTTAAATGAATATACATTTCAGTCTTGTGGAATCTATACTGTCGTGGTTGCTATGAAGAAAATTAACTCTATCCCAGATGAAACCAGGACATATACATATTCTTTGACCTGGAGACATTCCAGTGAACTTAACTTCCCAAAGTGGAAGAAGTTATTTTGGTTTACCAGCATCATCCTTAGGAAAAAAAAAAACAACAACCCCCAAAAAACCCCACAAAACAAACCACACACCAGAAACAAAAGAAAATAAACTAATATCTGAAAAATGGACATTGCAGGGAAGTTGTTTTCAAGCTTCTAACACAATCAATAGGAAGTAAAAGATTATGTTAGTATGTTACCTGTAAAAATAAATTTTCAGTATTCAGAAAGAGAAGATGGAAATACCTTACTTGAGGATTTAACACAAGGAATAATGTTTAATTTAGTTATACATTTAGTAATGCAAATAATTGATCATCTGCCTGTCACTAGAAGAAAGTAATGACACCTTCCATACCCACCTGCTCATAAAATTCATTAACAATGCCTTCTGTCCACTTCAGATGCAGGTCTCGAACTTTTGCTGGGCCATTAATATCTGCAAGTTTGATGCATATTTGACAGGCCAGTAGGCGATCATTTTCATTGCTCCATTCGATACCATGACTGTCGATATCATTGACCTGGGGTGAGCATATACATTTTTAAAAATTAAGTTAAAATAATTAATGTTATGTTTTCAGGCTTTGCAGAGCAGACACTTTCATTCATTTATCTATGTAATTTTTTGTCTTATATGGCTAAAAAAAAAAGTAATTGACTATCTTTTAGAAGATGGACATGTGAGATATGATTGAGGTCTCCCGTGGGTCCCCGTGTCACATCTGCTAGGTTTATTAGGCAATCTACCAAACAATCTATAATTGGTTTGTACAAAGGAAATACTCTATTTGCATTTTTTTAGTAACTTAATTTTAAATAATATAAAACTTTAAATGTAAGTTATTAATACTAACAACTACTGAGCAGCAACACTAACATCAGTGTATCATGACCATCTCAGTGCAGACAGTAAAATATAACAAACCTTGGCATTAAATTCTGCAAGGAAATCAAAATGCTTCTTGAGATCTGTGGCAAGGATTGCTTCAATCACTAAGAAACGAAAACGTTTGAATTCTACATGATCAAGGTTTGATAAAAAGTTGTATTCTGGTCGTGATAAGAAAAGATTCCAGGCAGAAGCAGCATGGTGATTTTCTAAGACTGATCTGTCATTGTAGAGAACAGCCTACAAAAAAAGAATAAAAAAAAAATCATAAACGACAAAGTAAAGATTTAAATTTATAATTAAATATTCTGAAGCTTAAGTGCTAGTCAGAAACAAGTCTTAACTTAAAAAAACACCACCAAAACTACTGGAAATGATGTTTCGCCTTCTAGTTTTGAGGGTTAAATTGAAACAAAAATGGCAGATGAGAAAAAGAACCCCAACAAACAATTAGCAAAGTTTTTTCTTTCCTTAAAAGTCCTTAACAATGTCTTAGTGACATCTACATTCACACTGTAGGCACACATACACAAATGACTTAAAATGTACACTTTGCACTCTTGGCAGTATGCGTGGAGCACACACACTGACAATTAAAAAAGAAAAAAACCAAACCCAAATTAAAACTCAGATCTATGTATATGCTTTTCATTCCTCTTAATTCCAGTATTGTTTAAGAAAAAAACATCAAACGAACTTCAAAGCATATAAGAACTATGGTTAATGCAAAATGGTGTGGAGTACCACTAGTGTGCTACATTTAATGCTGATGAATAAATTTTAACTGCAAATGAGTTAATTAAAATATTAAAACAGTAGTAGATTTTACTCACAACTCCCGTGTTTATACAAAACATCCTAGAAAATAATTAATTAAATAAATATTAAATTGGACCTGAAAAAATTCTTTGGAAAACTGCAAAAATAATCTTTATGTTTTGAGGAAAGGAAAAGATTATTAACAAAATTAATGTGTTTATTTTTGAAAATTGGAGAAGAATATCTGCATTGTTTGGTTTTTTCTTGCTTGTTTACTGTTTTCAGCAGAAATATGTAACTGCCTACACCCTAAACTTTTTTTGCAATAAGGAATTGTTGAAAACTGACTGGAAAGTTCACTGTTAAAGTCTCCATCTCCTGATAAGTTGTATTGGTTTCTGATTTACTATTATTATTGTTGTCGTTGCTGAGGTTGTTATTATTAAAGTTTCTTGTCTCTGATTTATTAAGAGAGATCCAAATAGCCATCATAAATATTCTTCCCCAGATAATATTCCACTGTTTAGACAAAAATATATTGCCATGCAGTTTAGGCATCTTTTCTTCAGTGCTTTTGCTTCCAATTCTTCTCTGCCCAACCTCTTTTTTTTTCCTCCTATCTGCTATTTTGTTTAGCTTTACTCTGCTTCACCTCTTTTGTCTTAGCGTTTCAGATCCTGAAGAGCATAGCATATCCTTTCTTTTTACTCTTTGTTCTAACAATGAATTTGAATATGGGAGATAAAAGCAAGGATGCCTTGCTGTTTTCTTCTTCTTTTACTCAACCTCCTTTAAAAGGTAATGGCTATTTACCATAAAGAACTAATTTGAAATACAGAGATTAGCCAATGCACTTAATTGGACTATTAGAGGAACCTGTGTTTTTATGCTAATTGCAGATACCACTATGATTTCAGAAGACTCCCAAAATGTAAGATATGCATGAAGTAGTTGCTTAAACAGTCCTAGGGCCAGATCTCTATGAAATAATTTTTGACTCTCACCTGTATTGATTTATGTTATTATTTTCAGTTTTGTAAATTGAAAATTATCTTTACACACGTACGCAACCAATACATACAAAATACATTGGCATTTATCAGGAAAAAAGAAAGTATTTCACAAGTTAAGTACAAATTGATTTCCCCATTTCTTAAATTGGGCAAATGATCCTAAATGGGCTCAACAGTAGGGATATATAAAAGAAGAATTTTCATTATTCTGATTTCAGATACAGACAAATAATTTTATGGTTAAAGAATTTCTTACCTGAGGTGCATTTGTAGCCACTAGAAAAGCATTTGTACGACCAGGATGATCATAATCGTGCATGGCAGCTGCTACATATAAAGCCA
>NW_010536680.1:53700-87866 GCF_000687285.1 Phaethon lepturus | reverse complement strand
CAGGAATGTTTGATGCTAGACAACCATAACTGTCATCAGCAATAGAACAACTTTTTGAAGAAATATAGCTCACTTGAACAGAGGCAATACCACTGGCTTCATCTAAGAAAATTGAAAATACAAAAATAAAATATTTTAGAACATTATTTCATTCATATTTTTAATACATTTTAAATGACTCAGCCAGATACTACTGTGAACATAATCTTAATATAGTTATCCTTGTTTATTTTGGAGCTGAGTAATTGGCAAAGAAAGATTTATACTTTAAGAAAAAAGTCATACTTTTGTTTATAGATAAACAGTAATCTTGAAGAAAAGTTGAGATGCCAGTAAGTCATAAATTTGTCATGGCCACACGGGTTGTCCAAAAGGGTAGATACAGTCTTAGAAATACATAAAAATCTTCAGCTGTTTCATGACATTACACAAGGAGGGCAAAATCCTACAGGAAATTGTGGAGCCTGTAAGAAGTGTCCCAAAACTGGAAAGAAGAATATTCCTGTTCTAAAACCGATTCTTTACCTAGTACTACATAAAGATATAACTCAGGATCCATTTTTTCAGACAAGATTTCTCATTACAATGCTGAGGGATAACTATTATTCACACAAATAAAGGAGACTTTCAGAAGAGCTGTGAACAGTCATAATCGGGAAAAAAGAAATATTTTTAATTCACCACAGTCAGAGCTCACTTGCCATGCAATTTTAGAAGAAGAAATGTAGACTTTACAACTTTGGCAATGTGGGGGGGGCTCATATCCACAGTTACTGCCTTCATTAGAAGAGGAGAGGAAGGAAGAAAAGATTTGCCTTGGTCCTTGAAACTGTAAGGTGCCTTAGAAGACATAAAACAGTGGAAGTCATTCTCTGCAGCTACAGGTCACTCATGCTGCAGAAGGTGTGTTCAGAGGCATGTTTCAGCAAGCACAGAAGGCAATCTAGTGGAACAAGGGACACTGGCCATCTAGTCTATGTCTCTTGATTGCAGTAGAGTTGTCATTTAGATTGTAATGGTTGCTTTCTAATCTAAGCTTTTAATTATTAAAATGCACTTGTAGTATTTGTTCCGTGAGAGGGAATGAAGAGAAGGAGAAAAACTAGCAAAAATGTACATCTCAGAGTCCAAACTACAGATCTAGGAAAATCCATGTGGATACCAATGGATACACATTACTGTTAAGGTCTCCGTCACTTTGCCTCCCCCTGACTGTCATGCTGCTAAAGACCTCCTGCTGCTAGGCACACCTAGTATTCCATTCCCTTCTTAAAATGACAGCACTAAAAGAGCATTCTATGGTTTCTTTCCAACCTCGATAAGGCCAGGAAAGGATCAATCAGCCTCTCTCTCAGTATTTCTATAATTTGCCCATGTCTTGAACTTGCAGGCCTACAGGAAAAGCTTGGGGAACAGTGGAAACTACTGCAAAAGGAACTAAACCCATTGCGTTTGAAATATTTGCATAGTAAGGGATTCACAGTTTTAGTCTCCTCATCCCTTGGACAAAGTCACTACTTGGAGAAAAAAAAAAAAGCAGTAGTACTTATTTCATGACTGCATAATAAGAAGGGTCTCTTTTGCCTTAATAGAATAAGTGAGGATTAAAAATCCTATCAACATTCACACTGGAAAAGTTCCAAAGCAATAAGACTATAATTTCTTACTTTAATTTTTTTTTTTTTTTTGTAAATGGAAACAAAAGCATTTTTATAATTTTTCTTTCCTCCAGTCAAGTCTCCAGTCCTGACCCTTTTAACACTTAAGAGGAAGAAAATGGAATAGGGTGCAATCAGTGGATATGCACAAACTGGGAAAAAAGAGAAAGGTAACAGCAGAGGGGCTAATTAGTACGGAAGCAATAACATATACTGTATGATGTTGTGTACAGTTCACAAATTCTTAAAATTACAGCTCTTTAAAAGCCACATGACTTGCATGTTGTCTTTTTTTATTGCACATATAAAACAGTTCTTGGAGACTGCTGGATTTCCCTGTTTTACTTTTCTTAAGTACATACATTTTAGTATAAAAGTGTATATTTAGAATAACTATACTTTACCAAAATATATACTGTAAGTAAAAACTACAAAACTAAATTTACAAGTTAATTCCATGAAGTCACAGACAACAGAAAAGCAAGCTTCATTAGAACCAACGTCATACAACATTTGAATTTAAAGTCTTCTCTTTCAGGGATACTCTTACACAATTATTGTTAGGGCAGTCACTACAATATCTGAATGTCTCCATGTGATATCTAATACAGAATTCTGAAATACTCTTTTTTACAGTAAAACCATTAAGGGGAATTCAATTAAGTTAAATACTTTGCCTTTGGTATTTTTTCTTCGGTCTATTTAATTTCCCAATAAGGTTAAGAAATAGTAGTCTAATGTATTTCAAATGCTAAAAATACGCTGACTGTAGCAGTATACAGAGGTTTCATTCAGCACAGAAAATTTATTAAGTGAATCTGTATTCTTGACTAACGAACTAACCACTACTCAACTAATAATTTTTCTAAAAATCTACTGTGCATAATATTTCTGAATGGTGTGTACTAACATTGCGATATCTCTAGTGCCTTACATTAAGATATAAAAAAAAACCCCTTGAGTGATAAGAATAATTAGCTATCTTCTTCCAAAGTAATTTTTTTTACCTATTGTATTTTCATTAAAACATTCTTACAGCAAAAGAAAAAAAGTAACCTATGTGAATACATACCCATATCACTTTCTATTATATGCTCATTATGAGTTTGCTGAAAACCAGGAATGGGCCGTGTTGTCAGATACCATACTGCATGAAGAACATCTGTGGCATGTATACGATTGTGATCTGAAAATTATAAAAATAAAATAAAAATATTATCTGAAATACAATCAAAAGAAACAAAAAGAAAAAAAAAGAAATCTAATGTACCAAATTTACTTTAAGGGAGATTTTGATTAAATACAAAGGAAAAATTTAATTTAACTTGTTAGTAGAGGCTCTATCACTAAACATTTTCATGAAACAAGTTAGATAAACATCAAACATCCTCTAAGCATACTTCATCATACCTGAGAGTCAGGAAGGGATTAAGCAGCCTTTTAAATCCATGATGGTCAGCCACTAGCATTGCTTTCAATCTGATACCTACAAGCACCTGGGTTGGTGCCAAGATCTGTGACACTGGGGGTGGGGGTATGTGTTTTTTGTTTTGTTTTTCAATAAATTTGGCTGCCCTAAACAGCAAGATGAATAATTACTGTCAAAATTCTGTATTTTCTTATTATTCTATTATGGGCCTAAACCAAATTTCTGTTAAATCAACAAATATTCTCCCATTGACTTCAGTATGTTTGATTCAATTAATCATTCAAATTCTTTAAGATTATATTCAACCTACACATTAACAAATTCCATTCTGGAGTCCACCAATTTTTTGCTGCAATTCATTATATCAGTTGTAAATTCTGACAAATGTGTTAATTAAAATATACTGAGTTCAAACATTGTCTACCTCTGTATTAAATGTTAAACTAACACACATACTAAAGGAGATGTACTAATACAAAAGAAAAACATATGTAACTGGATAGTACTTACAGGGAATATCTCGGTAGCCATTTTCTAGGGCACGGAAGTAGTTAATGAATTCTTGAGTTGGGATTTTGAAAATTTCAAACAAACCAGTGTCTTGAAACAAGGTATAAGTCACCTAAATACATATTAAAATGAATTTTAGTCTGAAAAATATACCTAAGCATATTCTGCTTTTTCAACTTTAAAAATATATCTGTTTTTAGAGTTTTGCTTGCTCATAGAGCTAGAAATTACTGAAATTCCATTAAAGATTATCTGAAAGCTATTGTCATAGAGATATGTTTAACAATTTTTAGCACAAAAATGTGGATTTTCATCATCCTCTGAAATACAGAATAATAAAAGCTTTTACTTCTTTACGGATTAATTCTACGCACAACTGGTTATTTTTAATAATATTCTCCAAAAGTGTCATAATATGTTAGAGGACTCATGCTTCATTTCATTAGTGACCTAAAAATAAGAAATCTATATTCTTACTTATAATTCAAAATTTCCAATTACTTAACTATAGTAGCAGAGCCATTGATATAAAAAATGCAACATTGTGTTTATTTTTGAGACTTCGGCAAAGATATCTTATTTCTTTTATTCATGATGACTTATCTTGGGTCTTTTTAACAAAGCTAGCTGGTAGATGAAAAAGTGTGTCAAAAATGTACTCAGAACACCCACACATGTATATATTGTGAAAATTTATTATGGCTTACAAGTAGAACTTATTGATTACAAAGACTTAACCCCCGCCCCAAGACTGCAAATATTAAGAAAGCTTTTCAAAACAAGTCACTGCTACTCATTTTTGTCACTTCTTTCCCAGACACTTGAGAGAAAGAATACGTTCTGAAGTGTGGGAGTACTCAAAGCAACATGAGAGCAAAAGTAAGATATGTATCAGATGCTTACAGCACAACAGAGGTGGCAAGAGGAGAAGGACAAGTAATACACATACATACAATAACAGGCAGAACCGATACAGAAAATCTGGTAGGATTGAGTAGAAACCTGTGCACCTAAGCACTTTGAGCTTTGAACTGTGCCCTGACTGCACACAAATGAAATGCAAGCTAATGTGGATCACAGACTACTAGTATACTAAAGTAAAAACGCCACACAAAAGTGGATTGTGTCATTGCAGTCTGTACATTAACAGCTGTCACTAACTGAGGTGACAAAAGACCTGAAAACATTCGATCAAACAAGACTTAACTGAAGATTTAAAACAATAACCAGAATATTGTGTATTTTGAAAGAAGAGACGGTGTCTAACGACAAAAATTAAATTATCTCCATTGTTTTTTCCTGCCTTCAGTACACGTGCAAGCCTATGGTTACAACTGCACCTGAATGCTTCTAACCTGTTTCCTTCCCTCCAGCTGCTTGTTCCTAACATTACCCTTGAACAAGAGTAACATGCATTGTCCTTCAGGGTAGGAAACTAAGATAGCAGAAATAAAGTATTTTGTAGTCATCTCAGAAGCAAATCCAGCTTATACTATAGCTCCATGATTTCTAAATCTAGTATAAAGAAAGAGATAGAAGCTTCCAGGTGACATTGATGAAGGGGAGAGGCTGGGGAAGAGCAAACAGGATCATACTTTTGCACCTGCCATTGAATTGGCTTCAGCACAACACGAAACTGCACAGAAGAGCTTAGTAATAAGTCAGAAAGAGATAAAAGGGATACTACATGCAGAAAGCATCATGGAAAAAAAAAATCCCATTGTTTGTAGGATCAAGAGGCAAAAGACTGCCTAAAAGATCACTTCTCTTCCCCCACAGGTGTAGCTCTGGTAGAAATATTTTACTGAAATAAAGAAAAAAAATATGGTTGACAAACAAGGTAGTCATTCAGAAAGCAGGAGACAATTTTTCATAGGAAAAGGCATATTACTTCAAAACCTAGTAAGCATGAATCTAACCTATTTTTACATTGAGAAGAGAATTCAGAAAATTTGGAGCAAGTTGTCTATAGATAAATCTCTTTCTATGATTTACAATGAGATAGAGTACATAAGAAATAATATTTCTACTTTTCAAGTTAGCATTCATATGTATATTGACTGCAAAACTTCTTCACAGTTTAAATAAAGTATAAGCATGATAGCTTTATACACCCTCCCTCATACAATGAAAGACAACAAACCTGGCTAAGGATCCTTCCAGACTGGTCTCCCATTTCTTGTACAAGGTCAAAAATTTGGAAATTCCAATTGGTCATCTTCTCCATTAGTGAATCATGATCTAATAACATTGTTTCTAATGTAGGACTCTGCTCCACCTGTATGAGAGTAAGATACTTTATCATTTCTAAAATAACAATGAAAACTAATTTGTCAGTTGTCTTGACAAAAAAAAGCCATGAAAATGATAAATCATTATTGAACTTATTGAATGGTGCTATAGCTATGACTATCAGAAAATCATAAATCAATAGTACAGATAGCACAGTTAATGGCTTGACTTTTCATATTTTGGGGCAGCAGACTCCAGGGCTTTCTGAGATGGTGCTAAATTTTCATTCTTATTTCTTTTTAAACAAGATGGTTAGTAAAAGCAAAAATATGCGTAGGCTAAAAAACATTTACTGAGCTTTGACAGTTCATTAATTGAACAAGCTTTAAAAAAAATTATGTATAAACCCAAAATGTTAGTAAAACTTAAACCATTTGTTTCCCTGCACTTCCAGTATATTGCACCGTATGAACATTCATTTGTAAGTCTCACTGAAACTGCCACATCTTTCATAAACTTCCAAGAGAAAATACTGGTCAGTGTTTGAGTGTACTAACAACACTAAATCTACACAAATAATTTTGAGCAACAAAAAATTAATACAGATCACCACCTTGTCATTTGCTAGTGAAATTTATGCAAGCTGGAAATACATATTTGCTAAATGAAAATTCTAATTCCAATGATGCACCATTTCCCTTCAGAAATTACAATTTTTAGCAATGCAAAGACCTCTTCACAGTATGTTAGAAATTATAGAGAAATACTGTATTGATAAAAGTTATTTCAAGTTTTTTTCAATTACACGCTTACAAGCAGATTATTTTGTGTTTGATCGATCATTTCCTTCCTTTCATCTTTTTTCTTCTCTGCATGGTGGAAAGATTCTTTTGGAACACTAGCAATTCCAATTTCACCTTAAAGAAAATACATACATAAATACTATATCAATAATTTATTTGTAAATTACTACTGTCTAATAAATATTGAACTGATCATACAAATTCTTCATAAGAGATAAGTAACAGCTAGTTTCTAAACCATTTTTATTTAAGAATTTAACAACAAAAAAGTTGTAAAGGATAAAGTTTATTAGACAAAACCTATCTAAAAATTGGAAAAGCTAGAAGCATAAATTTTTACTTGCAAAAATTGGTTCAGTGATTAGTTGAACTGAGATGGCAGAAAGCTTGTTTGATGTATGGAGTACAGAACTATAAAGCTATGAGCAGAAGCCTATTATAAAATCCTTACTTTGAAGCAGGCAATATTTTAGATTATCTTGGTTATCCTAAGTCACAAACTAAAATAAAATATATGCATATAAGTTACTTAAAGTATAGTAAAAATTCCATGTAGAAATATACAAATTTTCATTTAATTTGCTTTAAAAAAAAAAAAAAAAAAAGTTGATATCAAATATTTGTCTATTTTGAAATCCCACCTGATTTTCTGTCTTTATATTCTGCAAAATCTGGTTCTGGTGTTGAAACAGGCTTGAGTATCTGATGTCCACAGCTTATAGAATACATGAAAAATATTTACAACATTCAGTAATTTTCTTCTTTTGCTACTGCTGTGTTGTACTGATAAAAATCTGCAAATCACTTTTATTAAAAAGGCATGATTTTGAACATTCCTCCACCAAGTGACCTTAGCATTTGTCATAAATTTGGCACACACAGATTTAGTCTGCACTTAGAAAACAATCAACCATCACCTCCCCTGGACTCATCTCCATGAATTAATAAAGTAGAGCTAATTACTTAGAAAGTATTCAGAAATACAGAATTAAATTCCCTGGTAGGAAGTCCTCCTTTTCTAAAATCTATAAAATACTGTTACTCTACAATAACTGCTGCTTTCAAGGATGAGCCATTTCAAATCAATGGCATACATACAGCATTCCTTAGTCTCCCCTGGATACTATTGTTACAGATTGTTATGAGATGATAAGCTTTTTTTTCCATAGCAGTAGATGTATAGGTCTTGTTATTTTTTTTTTTTTTTCATATTAATTGTATCCTTTTCAATGCATATGAAGCTACTAAAAATGTAACGGAGTTTACAGTACCTGCTACATATATAACCTACAGGTGTTTTAACTTGCTGCTGAAAATCTGGAGAACTAAGTGTGTATCCTGGAGGCTTATGTATATTAATGCTTGGTTTTGTAAGAAAGTCAGCAGTATCAGGAAATTCTACAGGTGACCAGTTGCTGAAAGCCCCACTGGAGACAGATCCATGACTAGGTGAACCCACAGGACTCAGACCAGGAGAAGCACCTTCCAAAACAAACATTACATGGAGTTCAGATTACAATAAAAACATTACTGTTTAGAAAGACTGACATTAAATGACAAGAACCTTTATAAATTTTAAAGAATGTGCAAGTTTTCAAAACACGGTGTATAGTTCACACTGTTAAACACATATAAAGTAGCTAGATCTATTCCAAGTTTTGAGATCTACAGCTATGCCTCAGTCTAGGCTACACATCTGAATGGGCAAACTATGTCATGTGCTATAATATCTGGCTTTCAGAGGTTTGGTTTTGTTTTTAGTTTTGGCAAAATTTAATCAGTAACTGAAACTTTCCATATTCCTTTCATATGCAGGATTGCTTTTTTTAATTTTCCAGGAAAAAAAAAAAAATCATCAGAACCCATACAGTATTCATAACTGACCTAGACAAAAAACTTTTACCTCATTGTCTTGCAATAAAGAAAAAATAAGGTTGAGACATTTTTAAAAACAAAGTAAAACACCAAAATGTTGTAATCATATTTTTTGAAGCAAGGGATTAAAGTGGGTAGATACTGGCCTTTTTGAGAGTGATGTACCTTTTTTTTTCTTGGCATGATAATCGATCTAAATTTGCCTAATAAGCCATTGGAAGTAAACACCACCACCACCACCTAAAGTTTGCTCATGAGTAATTAGAGATAAAAACCAACCAACCAACAACAAACAACTCCATTTTCCTTAGGTCCATGAAATTCCTCATTCCTGTTCAAACAGTAAGCTAGGGCTTACTTCAGGCTTCTGTCTGTGAAATCTAGGAAAGCAAGCTGGTAAATCTGCACTTTGGCTACTATGCTCTTGACATCAATTTACAAGAAAATTTTGAGTTAAGCCAAAACATCATTTCTTTCCCTTGTGAAAATACACAAAAGACACGTTATCTATGAGTGCCCAAGGTAAGTTACAGCCATTGCAAACATATTTTTATCAAAATGAATAAAGTGCCCATGAGTAAAGTAATGAGGTATTCTGTGGACTTTCTAAAGCTGAATCACTTATTCTGCTGCAAACTATGAAGCAAAAACTCCATAAATTGACTGTACAGTGCCTGGTAACAAATTACTACGAGAATATACAGTATTGCCCTTAAATAAGGAATATATAGATTGTACACTTCCAACAGTGTCATAGGCTACACTGGTTTGATTCTCACACCCTAAGAATAGTTTGGAATTACATTTTGGTACAGTAAAAGACAAGGTTTTTCAAAGTCCACATTGCTAGGTGCAGACACAGAAGTTTTTCAAAGCAAATGTCATTTCATTGCTGCAAAGAAAGATCTGGAAAGTTGAGAAGCTATTTGTAAACTCCTTTCCAGAACTAAAACAGATTAATACTCTAATGTTCGTTACCTATTTTCATCCTGTTTACATGTACACATTCAGCAGTTTTTAATGTATATCATTGTGCTCTGTATTTTCCACAATATTCAAAGTAGAAAAGTGCAGAAAGCAGCCTAGCTTTTTACGAAGATAGCATCATTAAGAATGTGCGACAATGTGCTTAGATGCAGATCTGGCCTGAGTTTGCAGGTTTGTTGGCATTTAGAAGAGTGCGAAGAGAAGAAGAGAAAGAGAAGTGAGAAGAGGAGAAAACAACCAACCAGTCAGTAAATACAGAGAAAAATGGTGAGTTTGGGGTTTAAAAAAAAAAAGCACATTCATATCTCTCAATCCAACCTGCGTATTTAAACTTTTACAAAACAAAATTTTACACAGGTTGTTATTTTTACATCATGCTAAAATTGATAGGCGAAAATGACAAAAGAAGTAGTTTTCTAGTTTTCACCTAATATGGCCAAACAGACCAGTTAAAGTCTCTGAAATAGTGATATACACGTTATTTCAGCACTGCTGTTACAGTATGTACTAGCTTATTACAGTGACAGTGTTAGAACAAAACCTACTCCAACTCCTTCCAAAATTTGTTTAAATATTCATCTCAGATGGTTATCAGGCATTTTGGAGCATCTGACACTGTTCCATTACAAAAAACATAATTACTAAAACAACAAAAAAAAAGTCCCTTATTAATGTATGTGCCCTTTGCAATTTTCAACAGGTAACAACCATAGTGAACATCGTAACATTTTGCAGCTACATAGCATTAAGTGAATAGTTGAGATTTCTACAAAGTTGATGTTAACTGTAACTTTGTGTATTCCTAGAGCAGATTAAAAATAAAATATTTTTGAAATATAAGCAACATGCTGAAGTTATATTAGTACTACATTTACATGGAAAAAAAAACAATTGTAAAACATGATGTACTAACTACTACCTTGACATCCTGCCACTAAGCTATACAAATTACAGAACCTTACCTGCTCGCCTGGGACCTATATGACTCAGTGTCATAGAAGACGATCTTTGTTTTGGTATTGTCAGCAGATTTGCACCAAAAGACCCATTTGAATGAGATCCTTGGCTGAAAAGAAAACAGTAAGAATTTTTTTTCTTTCCTATCTTGTCTTCCATTTTTATTAAATAAAATGCTTATAAAATGGCCAGACTGCTCTGTTACAGGTCCACTACCACTCAAGAAAAAGCTAGTGCTAGAAACGAGTTAAATTCAAGATCAGCTAGACAATATATGTCAATTATATGTAATAAAAACTGCTGGGTACTGGGCGAAAGCAACAGAAAACTTTATGTAGTCCTAAAATGACACAATAAGTATATTCTGACCATGTGCCATAGGTTTTACTTTCTAACATGGCATTTAGTTTTCTCAAATGTTTTAACAAAATAGGCTACTTTCTAACAGAACTGAGAACATTTAAAAGATTGATTACTTTGGAAACACCACAACAATGTTATGCAGCCACGGCTTGCTTTTCAAATCAATTTTGCATATTTAATTAATAATTTTATTTATTATCATCTTAAAGCTAAAGCTGCTTTTAACATAAAATCATACTGTACTTCAGGAGCTACATCGTTAAACTCAGCCTGTTGAATTATGCCATCTGCTGTTCTAGGCATGAAATTGCACTCAAAAATTCCAATTAAATATTTCCTTTAGTAAACAGAAATGTGATATGCAATTAAAAATAACTGTATACATGTACTTTAATGTGAAAATAGCTTATGTAAAACTAATTATTTCATTTCAGTATGGGAAAACAGTATTTACTGAAACAAATTTAATCTTGTTTAATCAGACTTCAAACAAAAGTCAAACACAGAAATAACACTTGATCTCCCATAATTTCTTTAAATTTATAAATATGATATTAAAAATGAGTTAAAGAATAAACATAGATTTATTCTTCTGAAGTCTGATGCTGGCATGTCAGCCAACTTTAAAAAATGTTTGGGTCGACAACTGGAATATATTGAACTTTTCACTATTTGTACACCGTGCAGCTTCCATGTATTATTTAAAGCACATAAAAATGCTGCATCAGTGTTTAGTGTAGGAAGACTATATACTAAGCAAGGTCAGTTCATCTTGAACTAGTGTTTGAATGAGAAACCAAATCAAGAGTTTGCACGTAAATAAAACAGCGGCTCTCAAGAGTTGCTTTTGAACACTGGATGGAGAGAAAAAAAGATCTGGAACATTAAATCAAATTTTGTAGCAATATTAATTTATTGTACCTCTAAGTAATACCTTATCTTCCTCAGCTCAGCTAGAATTCAGTTGAAAGCAGTCATTGTATGTAGAAAAAAAATTTTTTATAAGCTTTCCTCCTAGTGAACAGTTTGCTGTTTCCCTTATTACTATTAGCCTGATCCTCCTTGCTTCTCCTCTAACATTCATTGGGTCCTTCATTGGGCTGAATCAGCTCCCCAAGGCAGGAAAAAATGTGTTTTTATTGCTGTTATTTTTCTGACAATTTAAGGGGCTGACTCAAGAGCCAAAGCCAATGGCACAAAGTGCTCTAGAAATGCAGGACTGCCTCTTTTGGCAGCAGGAACAGCTATGCCAGTTCAGCTATTTAATCTAACCTTATCGGTAAGGTAAGCACCCATGGGGGATTTTCAGATTATTGTGTGTTAGAAGTTAAAGGGAATCTGATAAGAATGATCACTGGAAGGTGCAAGGAGACAGGGACAGTGCAAGTGTTGACAAGTCTGAAGGGCAGGACACAAACCACAAAGAAGAGAATACATATTCTAGGGCTGTATGAGGCTGGACAGGAGCAGGGCAGGGGAACATGACTAACTACAAATGCTAGTCATCAGGGTCAAGGGATAATTTAAAAGTTATGGAGTACAAGTGAGGGTGTTTTCTGTATTGCTACTTTTAACTGGGTGAGCTTGAGTAGGTTCTTGGGTCAGTAGCAGCTGTCAGGAAACTCTCTGTAAATATATACTGCGTCTGCACCAGAAGTGCTGAGCCTGAAACTGAAGCCCCACAGTTTATAAGTGTAAAGTGATTTTTCCTGGTCTCTGGTTATTTCCAGTGGATATAACTGAGGAGATTCTTTCAAATACTGATAACCAAATCAGCATGAAAATACAATCTTTAAACTACTACAACTACTAGTATCTTCAATTATGTTTTATACACAAACTACAATTAAGTTTTACTATGTGAAAACTTGAAGAGCGTATTTTATTCAAGGGGAAAAAGCCACGACAAATGCCAAATTATTTAAATGTTTCACTTTAAAATTAAACGTAATACTGATAAATTCTTGGGCATGCATATATAAACTTTCATCCACTACTAGTAATTATCAGTTATCAGCATAATTCATCTTTTCTTTTAAAAAATACATCTATTATACTTTCCTTATGATGTATGTAAAACTATTAAAGTCTTAAGAGATCCCAAGTTAAAAAAAAGAAAAGCAAAACCACACACATTTTTATGGATTTAAGCTGCAACACAATTTCAAACATCTGTTGTACTTTTCTCACGTGATACTGAAAAAAGCCATACATACTTACACATTTAAATAAAGCCAAATGTGTGAAGTATCACTTATATACAACATTATAAAAAAAAATACATTTAAATCCTAATTCAAAATGTAATCTTAATTCTGGGGGAAAAAAATGTTGTTTGTGCCATATTGACTAACAAGTAGAGAATAGTCGACTTTCTTAATCTACCTTACTCCTTGCTTGATGACCATAGGAATAGTAAATGTTGCAATACACACAACAGTGGCTACCAAATGCAAGAAATTTATATAATCTCTTTAATTAGAAAACAAATTTTTGGGTATGTGAAAGTTGGAATGTGATACATATTTAAAGTAAAAAGGAGAAGGAGGAAGTCAGTAAAGGTTTAGAGGTTAAATCAGTTTGTTTTGCAATCATGTATGTTAGACTTTTTTTCATTTCCTACTAAAACTGATATGCAGGCCTACTTCTTATGACAGAGCATGCCATTCAACCTCAGAATGACCTGATTTCTAGTTGAGATCAGAGTTACAAAGTATAGTATATAATTAACTTGAAACATTTTCCAGTTTATGCTGGCAGAATTTGGAGACTTAATTCACAAGATTTTACATTAAATACTTCCGCTGCCAAGTTCCAACGTTACAGACATGAACGTTTTAGAAAGGCTACATTTATTACTGCCCTTAAAACTTGGTTAAGTGCTTACCTCGGTGTGTTATATTCCTGATGAGATCTCTTGCTGTTACTCCGTTCCCACCTAGGTGATGTTGATTCTATAGGTGGAATGCCAGAAACTCCTGAAGTTCGTCTCAGCTGAGGTGTTGGCAGGCTATTCCTGCTATTTAATCCCTGCTGAGTAATTTAACCATGGTTAAAATCTATATAATTAAAACCAGACACTAAGATTTTATGTATTGTTTGTGAAAATCGTTCATTGTTCATTTTTTTATAGTGAACTAGTAAGTATGGTATCTTACATTCACTCCTATTGCTCAAGAAAGTAAAAAAGATGCAATCAAATTATTTTGCTTACTAGGAATAATTACTTTTCACATATCTTTCTTTCTTTCCCCAAATTGAAATATGTAAAGATGCTTGTACTCTGAAATCCATGTGGTCCAACAATTGCTCTTCAGAGCTTTTAAAAACGGAGATCTTCTAGAGATATTCTGTTGCTCTATGATTACAGATCCTTTTTCTACACATCCCAATCGTATGACTACACAGTCAGCTCTCCAGCTCTCAGGATAGCCTGAGATTTCCATAACTCAGATGCTAAATATTGACAGTCCAACTATTGTGGAAATTGTGCAAAGGGTAAGGCACAATGCACAGGGTCAGCCCTGATCCATCAAGGCTCCCTTTCTGCTTCCATAACAGCCCCACAAGCACCCAGAAAGCTTCCCAAGCACCTCGCCACTCCCAGCCTGGAAGCTGCATTAGTTTAGGCACACTGCAGCCCAAACACTGGGAATCACCATTGTACTTGAACACAAAGCCCTCTGCAAAGCAGGGCAATGGCACTCAAACAGTCCTGTATGGAAATAACTCAGGACTTACAAGCTCTGCCTTACTGAAATACTCCCAGAAGATATATACATGCTTAAATATCAACTAGTAAAACCTAAGTAATAGAAAGGACAGGATGACTGAACTGAAACTGCAAAGCCAGCTCTGACATATCTGCATCCATTGCACAGATAAACTACACCTTGTATTTTAAACAATTAAAAAAAAAAAATTATCTCTGACTGCATTCAGTCCACAATCCACTTCTTAAAACATCCCTCCTAGATTTGGCTATTCAATGGGGGGTGAGGGGATAAGATTCTTCTGCATAATACATTTGTATGTAATCAGACCTTGCAAAGTAAAAAGGATGCCAGGAAAAAAAAAATGTTTAAAACAAAAAATCCAAAGCAATATTTGCAGTATTGAGTAAGGTCTGCAGGGTCATGGGTGAGGACAGGTGACCCTTGGGTACTATCACTTCAGAAGTCTGTCAGAAATAATGACTTTGCAATTTTAAGCTTCATTGGGCGGTCAAAGATCATACTTCACTCACAAAGCTATTACATATTTCAAAAAAATGAAACAGTGTTGACACAGAGGAGTACAGTCTCTTACCCCGAAAAATCAGACTGCTTTGAGCCCTTGATATAGGATGTACCTTGACTCTGTTTGCTTTGCTGCAAAGCTGTAGTCACAGCCAGAAAGGCGGAACTGGGCAGGCAGAATAAGACCACCACATTGCGCACAGAAACACGCAGCAGTCCTCAAGCAGCTCCAGCAGAAAGAGAACTGGAAGGGCGTATTCTGTACGCTGTCACACAGTGGTAGTGCTCTCAGACTAGAATGGACTTCTTTGTCAGCGGACTGCATCAATCTAACCTGCATGCTCTCTGCAACATGGGGAGCACAGCCGAAAACCCCCAACATTGGAGGAGAAAGGTTCACTCCCCGAAACAAGTGCTCATGTTAGCACAACATGGAGAGAAGGCCCCAGCACCTGCACTTACTTTTTCTTCTTCCTGGCTATGCTAAGAACAAGGATACACTGGGGATATGACAAATCTCCAGAACTTTCCCCTACTAGGTAAAGCAGCACAGAATAAACAAAACATGAGCAGCAAAGGACTCGGGAACTCCAGATCACCTTATGCTAGCAAAGTCACTGGTAATCACTATACAAAGGGGAAAAGTTGCTCTGGAAACAGAATTTAGACCATGCCAGAAATCAAAGTGACTATGAAAACACTTTCAGTTACCAGCAATAACAAGACCTGGAGACAAGGAATGTGGATACTCAACTGCTTGCCTAGACAACTTTTACTCGCCTGAAGTGTGAAAACTGTTAAAATCATGACTGTCAGTAACACCAGAAATACACCAATCTGGCAAGAAGTCTACTGTCATATGCTAGGAAATCTGGGGACAGCTCTGTCATGATGGAAGCGAAAAGTCTTTCTATTGCAGAGCAGCTCTGAGATGGTTTTTGCCTAACTAAGATTTCCTTTTTCTTTTTTAGGAATTTAAAGAGACTGACCAGTGAATAGCACCAACTGGCCAGTTTACGCTTTCCAGGTTGTTGACTACCAAGAAACTCAGAGTGAAGAGCTAGTATTAGATAACCAGTTATTGCTAGCCCAAGGTCTGAAGTCCAGTTTCAGTTTCTTTCTTTTCCTTGTTTTCTCTTTTTTTTTTTTTTCCTACCAAAGAGAACAGGCAGTTCCCCATCAGAAGTGAAAAAAAATTATAACTGAATGTACTTTGGAAGCCAGTCAGGGAAGAGAAATAAAGATGTATGCAATCCTCAGCAAAGAAACAACTTGTTTGAAATATGGAGGAGACCTTTCATATTCCAAGTCATGAAATGAGGGAATGGAAAACTTTTAATATAGAATCATAGAATAGTTTGCGTTGGAAGGGACCTTTAAAGGTTACACAACCCCCCTGCAATGAGCAGGGACACCTTCAACTAGACCAGGTTGCTTAGGGCCTTGTCTAACCTGACCTTGAATATATTCTGAAAGGTCCCATTTCAAAGAAATACTTTTTTATGCTTTTCTTTGCTATGTCATAATTTGGAGTTTGTGCTGACTTACCTGGTTTTTGAGTAACATAGATAGGGGTAGATCTTTTGGCTTACCCCTAAGCATACACCAAAGTCAAACGTTCATTGAATGATAGCAACAAGCACTATTTTATTCACCAGGTAAATTAATATACAGGAAAAAACCCAAACTTAAAGGAAGAGTAGCAAATTCTACTTTTAGGAAGGAGGATAAGAGAATAGCTGTGAAAAAACATAATCTTTCAATCTCACATAATCTTTATAATCAGTCTTCAGCAATGAATATTTTTCATTTCAAAGTATTCTGACTAGCTATATAGAAGTTACCAAAAAAATCAGAAGTTACATTTTCACATTCACATAAATTATATTTTTCATATTGGTATACCAATCCTTAGCAGATTTTAAAAAAATCCACAAAGAAAAACATATGCTGAATGATTATGATTCCTACCCAACTGCTTTCTGTAGATATCCATATGACATTCCAAGGAATTTCATACTGCAGTGACCCTGTAGGATATTCCACAGAGAAATCGGTAGACACTGAGCTTTTCCCCAAAAGCATTTGTCTTGACAATGGTTCCCAACAGACATTTTGCAGGCTGAATCTGGCATGAGGCAGTTTATCTGGCTCCAAAATACTAAGCCAACAAGTTGATCAATTTGGGCCAAGCTGCCCACTGCCTGGAAATGAAAGCAACTACAAGGCAGGGATGTCCCAGACCAGGCTCCACAATAAACAGCTTCAAGCTGTCAATACTGGGCTACCCTAGAATTATTAGCTCTAGTGCACTGCAGCTGAGTTTCTGTATTTAAATGTTTTTCTACCACATTCCTTAACATGTCATATACTAACTGCATTCTTGCTTTCACTTGTTTACCTTAGATAATGGAGAAGTGACAGTAGATTTACACACTGGTCCCATAACATGATGTGCTACACAGAAAGAAGAGATTTTTTTTCCTTTTACATAGCTAATTTGCTTCTGTCTGATGGCTAGTTTGATGTTCAAAAGAGTAAACTTCTTTGGAAAAAAAGTCAATGAAAAAGCCACACTGACAGTAACTGTTAGATCAACAACATGGGAAAATCAAGAAGAGCCCTGTTTGTGTCATATCATGAGAATAAAATATCTTAATTTTGTATTTACTTTCAGGTTTTTTAATCCTGTGTTTATTTTGAGGAATCATGTATTTAGAGTGCATACCAAGTGCTTTTACCTGTCTATCCATCAACTATTGAAAACTTGAATTTGCATTTTAGTATCAATCTACATTTCATTCAATGTGTTTTCACAGCTGGTCTCTTTTGGTCTTAAACATAGTTCAGAAGTACTCAGTAAAGAAGCTACTATCCATACAGGAGCATTCTTTCCAGATAAATTTTCCTTGATCATTTTTTTTTTAAAATTGCAACACACACATGAATGAAAATTGAAGTCATTTGACCTTGAGCAGCTTTCGATCTCCTTTTTCAGATGGATCCTCTATTTCAGCATAGGGGAAGAAACCAGGAAATGGTGTGAATGGACTAGCCTTTGGCCTGCATGTGCCTGAGAAAGTACCAATCAAACTACTAATGCTTCGAAGGGAAGAAATCATTTGAGGTGGAAGGGATGGGTCAGTCAGGAGGTCTGTTAGCATGCTCCGAGCCTCATTTAGTACTGAAAGATCAACTCCATTTCCACTGCCAGCATTCTAGAATAGATGGAAATATTGCAAACTATTAACATGTCAAACCATTCCACAGTATTTTAAGTTTTAAATAAGCATCTTATCCATTGCAAATTTAAAAAAAAAAATATAATATGCATTTTTTTTTCTTTTAAAGAAAATACACACATATTTGGACATCAATTTTTGCAGGGTTTTTTCCCCACAATAAAAAAATATTTCAGAATTCAACATTGGCTTTCAGTTTATTTTTCTCTATGTAAAATAAAGATCTGGTGCCATTTTTTAATCGCAGTTTTTCATTACTGTGTCTGAGAATTAAACTTAGTATTCTATCTCCTCCAGTAATATCAACAGAAATTTTGGTGCCCAAACTGTTGTAAGCCACTTATACAGGTGCAACTTCCACAGGCTCATTACTTTTATTAACCCTGATTCTACTGAAACAAATCCTCACAATTCTGTCAAAAAAGTTATTAGTTTTTATTTGGCATAATTCTCTGAATAGGAACAGCATATTCTCTGAATAGGAATAGCTGATTAGATGCCACCACTGTTATGACAGAGGGGAAGAAAGAAGGAATCAGGAAAAAATGTGAGAACCTGGTAGACCTGACTTTGGCGACTTTGCTGGGGAATCACTCCCTAACCTTATGCTAATGGGTATTTAAAAAAAACAACACTCCCATCTTAATTAGGTTTAAGACTGTTCTCATATACACCACAGAAAGTAGATCCCTGTCAACTTGGTCAGAACTGCTAAATATCAGGTCTCAGCTACAGAGAGGTAGAATGTACTAGGACAACTTAGGTAAATAAAACATCAACAGAAAAACTGAAATCTGACAGTTTACAGTGAACTCTATTCTTTTGTGAAATGTGTTTGAGTATAACTAGATTCATAATACACTGACCTGGTAATAGGGTTTGTACCATTGCTTCAAATCCCAATCCCAAAGTATCATCTGCAAAGAAAGAAAAAAAAGAAAAAAAGACAAGTAAAAAGAAGAGTGATATGCTAATGCTGAAAAACAACAATGGAGTAAATCTTGATTATGTGATGTAATATAAAATGCTTCCCCCTTCATGTTTTCATATGTAACTTAGGCCATTTTCTCAGTTAATGCTACCACAGTAGAAGTCCTAAAGAGGAGTTTGAAGAAATTGCATGCAACAAAGATATCCTGATGACAGAATAATTATATGGCCTTATTTCACTATTTCTGGATTGTTTATAAATTATTTAACATGTGCATTAAATTAAGTGGTGACAGTGCTTTCCTGTTTTTATTCACCTCAACTTATGAAAGCAAATCTATCCTAAAGCCTCCAATTATTTTATAATATTTTTCTTTCCAGAACCATTCAAACAGTAGCAATTTTGTAAATACAGTACAGGACATATCACATTAACATCATATATTTTTAAAAAAGGCAAAAAGCTCCCCAATATCTCAGGTTAAAAATCAGTAATTTTAAAAGCATTTTCTTGCAGGAGGTTTTGTTATGTTTTGCTTGAATATGGTTACAAATATACATGTTCTGAATAACTTTACAAAACCCACCAAACCCACAAAAGAACGTCAGCAACACAATCTAAAGATACTATCAGCTTCAAGTACGTCAACAGCACTCACTTAATTTTTCTTCTATACTGACAAAAAAATAAAAACAATAGACAAGATATGAAATTCAGATGTCTGTAATGTTTCAAAAGCGTTCAGTCTTCGTGACTTCTTGACAGGTTCTAATTATTCTCTGATAAATGAATTCATTTGCACAACATGCATTCACAAATTAAACAAATATAAAGATAACCCTTTTTTTCCTCTTTTCCATAGCTACAGAGCACAAATAAAGTTCCAATACCCCACTAAGTAGTTCATATTCTGCAGTAAGTTTTTCTACTTATTTTTATAGGCAAGAACTATGTTTGGTTTTGTTCCTCTAAGACTAACAGCTCTTTCATGGAGAAAACACAGTGTTCCAGGCTGGCACTTGTCCAGCAGAAGGTGCAGAAAGTGTCGATAAAGAAACACAGGCTGACGTGTCAGCAGTACTCAGGCAAAGGCAGCACTTAAAGGCTCTTTTCCTCTTCTGTTATCTTCACAGAGTTACCATTAAACTATGTTTAAAGTTAATAGTTATGACATCCACTTGCTATGAAAAATAGAGAGATCTATCATTAAGCATGTTCTTAAACTGGGAGTAAGTTATGCTATATCAAAAGTCATATTTGTGTAAAGCAAGCAGATCTCAATCAAGAATTAAGACTTAAAAAAAAAATCAAGAAACTCAAATTCTTAAGTGATCAATCTAGCTACCATCTCCTTATTCATCAATTTTTTTTTTTAAATAAGCATAAGAGATGACTGTTAGCCTGTCAGTGACAAGCATTAAGATAATGATCAACATTATCTCGCCATACCCATTTTGCGTGATGCATTTGGTTTTAGCATGACCATCGTAAAGATGAAGGGGTTTTTCTTCCATAACAAACTAGAATGAGTTGTCCATCTGGGTAGGTTGGGGTTTTTTTTTTTTTTCTTCATTCTCAGGTTTCTCTTTCCAGATTGACATTCATTTACTGTATCAAACATAGGTAAACCTTTTGGTTTTGTTCTGTCCTCCTAAGTAGGGCACAGAGACTGCATTAATCTGCTTCATTGACTTTTGACTCAACCAGCAACAAAGATCAGATGTCCACATGAGTTTTGTTAGTTGTATCAGCAACCTTTGATACTAATGGTCCACGAAGTTGCGTCAGCTTGCTTGCAATCTTGCAACCTCCATGAGGGGACACAAAAGAGGTTTCCCTTCCCCCAGCTCTACTAATATTTTATTTTTCTTTTAAATATGTGTTATGTTAGCTAATTTTATATATTTGTTGTAAATGACATCTTAATAAAATACCTATGCTTTTCCTAACTCCAGAACGTTTTTCTGTGTCAAAACTTTAACTGCAATTACTTTTACAGATGCAACCTCCTTTATTCATCCTTGAAGCCATTGTGAGCTTTTGTGTATATGTATGTACACACAGACACGCTCACATAAGCTATACTGTTATAATTTTGAGTGTCAATCTATACAACTAAAAAGTTCAAAACTTTCCTTTTGGCTTTAACCCTGCTATAGTAAAGAAATAGGCTCAAAGTTGCGGAGGCAGAAAATATTCGATGGAAAGTGTTACTGCTTCATCTTGCATCCCATACTAACCCAGTATCTTACACAAGGTAAGATAATGTGCACAGTTCATGCAAAATCTATTTCCAGTGCAAATAATGGTTTGATATTTTAAATGGCAGGGTACCATTTTATATATGATTTTATTTAAATGAAAAATTTCACAGCTTGGATTCATGACTGAAAATTTTCTGTTGTCATTTAAACCAGAAGATTTGAACTTCTCCATTGATACCAATTTCACAGCAAAGAAACTAAAACAGTTTTGAAAAAAATACAGAACTTAGGTTTACCTGTAGGTTGCCAACACATTGTGTTTTTTTATTCACTATACATCACTGTTAATTAGAGTCATATCTCCTGAGAGAAGACAGGTGTAGTATATTAACACAGCTAGCAGGATACCATAGGCTATATTAGCCATAAAATTTTCAGGGCTCATTCCATGTGCCACATGTTGAAGTAATTAAATAAAGCTGATGAAAATTTTAGGCACAAAGTAGCAATCTCTTCTACTACGCACAATGGAAAAAATGCGTATCACTATACAATGAATATTTTTCCATGGTAAATACAACTTGGTATGCATCTACACTAATCAAATCCTTACCAGTTAATAATGAAAGGGGGGTTATCACCTTTTCTTGGATACTTACAATACACCACAAGATGGCACTCAAATCCAGAAAGCCTCCCCCACAAAAACAAATTTGGGAGAAAGGAACAGAAACCAGCAGCATATTCCTTAACAGACCTTCCACAGAACTGAAATGGTTTGAAGGACAAGGGGGGTGACAGTTTTAAAGGTTGACAGCTGATAAATTCTGCTTCTTCACAAAAACTTCTCTGTTTAAAGAAGAATTCACTCCTTACCATTCTGTTCAGAAACCAACTGTAAGGAAACTGTATTTTGTTTCTTCCTGCCTACCAGACTTAGTTTAATTAGCCTAACCCCATGCCTTGGAGGTTAAATCTGGAATACTAAAAAAGCAGTGGTTTTAGCACTATTTTTGTTGAAAGTTTGTCAAAGCTTTAATTAATTACTGTGGCTCATCAATAAAAGTTACAAAGTATTCCCAGAGTTGCATCAATCTTACAACAGAAGTAAAAAGATACAGTTTATTTTGACTTAATGTGAACAGATCAACAGACCTTAAAATAGGTCTCAGGCAGAGCCTCAGCAATTTTTGATTTTGCAACCATAAGACTTGTTGCAGAAAGATCTGTATTCTGTAATACCAAGATTTTGTAATCCATTGCACTAACAAGCTTCCTCACCTCCTCCAACAAGAAACACCTGATCTAGGAGGGACTCAATTCATAGAAATTCCAAGCCACAACTTAAACCCCTGTTTAGCAACACACACACTTCAGCTTGTGAACATCCATTGACAGTGCCAACATCCCAGCAATCACACAGTTGGGAGCTCCTGTGAAAAATAAAACTGCAGTGAGCTCTGATATTGTAGATGAACTTCCGAAAGGTGAGAATGTATAGCCTCCCCCCCCAGCCATGTATACCAAATTACCAGTCAGCTTGGAGAACTTCTCATATCAGTCTGACTCTAACCCCAGAGTCTCCCAGTCCATCCAAAGAGCAATGATCACACTTGCCTGGTTTTATATAATTGCCTGTCAAGCTGATCGGGGTTTTGAAGGACAGTTAATAAAAACCAAAACAAAAACCCACACACAACACAGTACTATGCCTTGTTCTTTAACAGTCAGGGACTGTATTATGTTTAACTATAGTAATTTAATCTATTTAGCCTATGAAATAAATTTCAACACAGTTAAAAGAAGACAAGCCAGCTTACAAAAACCCTTTAAGTACAAGTAACCTTTTCTGATTTGGCCACAATCAGCCAGTGATGGGCTTAGGTCAAACTGAAACATGTCACTCAAAACAGGCTAAGAGTATCAACAGAGGGAATTTACATCACTGGAAATACTTTTTTTTTTTTTTTTAAAGGCTAAAAAAGTTGTTAAAGCTCCACAGATTCTCCACAGAGTTGCTATTCTGAAGAATGAACTACTATATTTAGTTCTATGGATATTCAGTCAAATCTAAGGAGGTTTAAATATGTATCACACTGGAAATATGCAGGAAAATTAACAGTAGGCATCAGATATTACCCTTTGTTTATATTTTCTCAAACAAAGAAAACAGTATTTCCATATACTCCAGAGGAATTGCCATGCAATACGAACACAAGAATTTTAGAATCAACTTATCTGACACTATTTGTAATCCATCTATTCACTGGGGAAATCAAAAACAAAACAAAACAAAAAAAAAAGAGGCAAAGGCCTTGATTGTTGAATATCAACCCAAGAATTACCAAACCTTAAGGATGGCACTTTTGAAAAGTACATGTTATTAGCAACATCAAAAACATTTATTAAAATAGTACACAAGGTAACAGTAATAAAGGCCTTCCCTAATACAGCTTATAGTTCACACAGCAACAGGAACAAGCAGTATTAATTTTTACAAAAAAGAGAGGGAAAAAAGTGCTCTTCTGAGAAGCTTGCAGCCTAAATAAATTAAAAACAGATGAGAAATGGGAGAAGACAGTCTATGAAAGCCAGTAGAGACTCAGGGGGTTTTGTTTTTAATGATTTTTCTATATAAAAAGTTATCTTTCCTATCACAGGGCAGCCAGCATTTTCAGGGCCTGTAACAGATGTGTCTTTCAGGAGTGAGTAGATGCCACAGAGGGTGGAGTTCTTTTGGATCTTCTTTGCATGAGTGCCACAGCTCCATTTGGATAAAGTCATGTTTGAGGAGTGTTTTAAACTTCTAAAGGTTTAAGCACAATAAAAGCCTACAGGTTTTACTTTTCTCAAGTTATAAGCCACTAAAATTACTACAGAAGTACACTAAGCATTTTTAAACCCTTTTTTTTTTTTTTTTAAACTTTAATGCTCAGCTCTATTTGGCTAGATAACTGTGTAATGATATTTTCAGAATACTTTAACTTATAAAATAAAAAATCATATCATCTTAGCTATTCGAGAATTACTTGTGTTTGTGCAAAGTTATACTGAGGACAATATTCATATTACACAGATTTAAAATCCATGGCTACAAAAAATACTTTAGAGCTTAGAAATCTAAAAATCAGTTTTAAAACTAGACTATAACTACTACATACTATCCATACCCTAAGCTGAAATGTGCACACCGTCTAAGGCCATACACAATTTAAAGATTTGTAACATTGCTGTTTGATTGCCTAAACTAGGTAACTAGAAATTTTTAGTTTCAATGACGATACTTTTCAGGAGAGTCAGCGTGTGCTTTAATGCTTGTTAAGAAAAGAAAACTTGTCCTATTTGACACCAGCCATTCACATTCCATGCTCCAAAAATTTAATGGAGAAAAAATTAGTACAAAAATGAGTTTCTACTTCTAACCGAGTCTTAAGTTGATCAAATATGAAAGATTCCTAGTTGCTAGTAGCATCTGTTTGACACCATTAGGCATTAGCTCCATAAATAAGTACTTCCATAGCAACCAGGCATAGAATTAACTAAACAATGAAACCAACACCATAGCAACTTGATTCAAGAATCAACTCTGTAAAAAATCACCTCATTCACAAGCAAAATTCTACAACCAGATGAGAAACTAATTTATTGTAAAATATGAAAAAGGTTACATTACATATCCATTTATTTTCATGACTGCCTTTCAAACAAGACTGATGCTAGATTCATTGCTTTTGTTTCTAAATTAGTCTTTTGTAAGAGCTTACAATCAATTAGCTTTTTAAACATATGTAATGTAATGATACAAAACCAAACACAGCAGTGTACAACCTAGAAGTCTTGTTTTCTTTATTACGATTTTTTCCCTCTCTGTGTAGAAAAGGTAGATTTTGAAAAGCAGTATGTTATTAAGTAGTTAAGTTGTATTCAATATGCGACTAAAGGTGATGCAACCAAAGAATGACTCTGTCAAAGTAGAGGTAGCGTTATTTAGATAACAGACAATGTTCTGTTGTGAAACCTTGCAGGCCAAAACAACAGCCACTTGAGTAGATTAACGTAATCAAGACAAAATACATCACTTGGAAAAGCATTCAATATGATACCTAAGGCATTTAGAGTCATGACTGTATCTCTCCATCCACTAAACCTTCCCATGAAAATAAATGGCACAGGAGAAAACCAGGATATTTTTGGAATCCTAACACTTATCACTTCCTGGCTCTATACAATTTATTTATCCAAGGTTGTAAAATGGCTAATACATTGCGAAGTCTGCAAATAGCCACAATCTTTGAACAGAAACAGAGTATGCTTTCATGGTTCTGAGGTTTGGATACATGTACTGACGGAAACAGTCTTATCCCTATCCTAGGCCCTGTCATTGACTCTACTAAACTCTTTCATAAAAGGAAGTATCTTCACTTTTTTAAGAAATCTAAAATCTTCCTTCAATGGAAAGAGACTTGCTTCCACTTAATTGCTTTAGCAAATACAATTGTATACATTAAACAGTACCTGCAGCGTATTTGGCTGGACACATAAGAGCAACACTGGAACATACAGGTGTCTGGCCATGATAATGTTTTCACCAGACTCCACAGTATTCTGATCTTCCCTGCAAACACAAATCTTTGACAAGAGCTGCACCTAAGTAAACTTTAACAAGTCACTTTAGAGTCTTCACATGTTTAGTTATGGTTTTCAGTAACTTTGTCCTCAGCACAGATACAAAACCAGAACAAAAATGCTCCACTGTTATGCTAAAGTTTCAAATAAGCCTTCAGCAGACTTATTCTTCAAGTTAATATTACTCCCTGCAAGTGGTAAAATATTTTGTGTTTGGTTGGATTTTTGTTTCTCTGGTTGTGTTTGTTTCATTTGTTTATTTTTAGAGAGACATGCTACTTCTGCTTTTGTAACCAGGAGTATCAGCAGGTCAGCTTCTTTGCTGTAGAAAGTTTTTAGTTTTCTTATTGCTTCTTTTTAATCCTTTTTAATATTCGTAATTTTAAAATCTTCCTTTTAATATTTTTTAAGATCTTCAAATGTTTCAAAAAGGTTCTAAAAGGTGTTTTGTCTATTAAGGGAAAGTAGGAGGGGGTTCTTCTTATGTAGGTAAAGAAAAAAACTGGCTAAAACCACACTTAGGTCATTTCCTGTTCCTTCTAGGTTTTGTCAGACTTGCACGTCAGAGTAAAGGCCAACCAGTAATTTATGGCAACTTGGGGGAGGGAGGGCAGAGGAAAAAAGCCTGCTATGTGCAGATCCTTTAATTGCCTATTATAAGCATTTTCCTTTAGAGCATGTGGTTCTAATCACCATCAAAGGAAAGAAACAGTGCTAGGTGGATTACTGCTCTCATCCGGTACAATTGCTTCGGTGTTCTGGCATTCTGTACTTTTACTGTCATCCAAAACCTAAAACAGTTTTTTAAAGTTGTGTTCATTTTACAAAATGCAAAATCTAGAAATTGCTCCCAAATCATCCTTTTCACATTTACCTATTGACGTTATTTTACAATTATACATAGTAAAAGCCTTTACAGCTGTGTTGACACACTGTTAATGTATCGGAGAAAGCAACCTTCAATTTTATCTTTCTGCAGTAGAAGGATATGCACAAACCTTATGCTGAAGCATTTTGCTGTATGCTTACATATTCTTAATGCAGTAGCTAAAAACACCTGCTAGAGATTAACCAATTTCCTCCTCTATTGACAAATTTTTTCAAGAGTTCTTTTCCACCTATTACACTAGAGATATAGGAATGAATCTCACATCGTTTTCTTTTCAGCAAACAAACAAAGAGAAACTATTTCATATGACTACAAATGTTGTTTTTCTTCAGCACTGAGCTGAAGGAGATACTGATTTTTTCACAAAGATTTTTATCACAAATTTCTCTTTAAAATCTCGTAAAAATACTTACTTTTCTTCGCTCTTCCCAAGTCCCCCTCTAAAACAAGAAGCTTAAAATTAAGCTGTACAACTCTCTCAACCAAAAATTATCACGAGTGTGAGAACAGTTCACATCAAATTAATTAGACCAAATGATCATCTAGTCCAGTATCTTGCCACTGACAACAGCAGCCACCTCAAGATAAGAATATTCTTAAGTAAGCAGTACTAATTCTCAGAATAGTCTTTCAGTCTCAGCAACACAGCTCAAGGAGCCATATGTTGTATGCTTTTGTATTTTATAAAAGTCAATAGATTTTTCACCTTTGCATTTCTCTGATCATCTTTTCAGAATGCATGTAAACCTCTGACAGATCCAGTATCATACATAAAGGCATTTCACAACATAAATACAGATCATGCAAAGTTCCCGTTCATTCCGAATCTGTCAATGCCGAATTCATACAGTGAGGAAGCAAACAATCAGCAACACTTTCATGCAGTCTAACCCACCAGAAGATTTGTTTTTTGAAAAGCTTATAGTTGTTCTCCAGCTAACTTCAGGCACAAGACACAATTTTTTTCAGACCGTGAGGCTATGTTTTCAAAACTCCCAGGCTAGTTCATTCAGAGACACAGCACCTTCAGAAACCTCTAATTCACAAAACACCACTGCTTTTTTATTTGATTGCATTAGTTGTTGTCTTAAAGGATTTTTATTTACAAAATTGCCACATGGTACAAGCTTTACACAAATCAGTGTTGTTTTCTTTCAATAACTTATCCAACCAAGGAAGATGATGACCCAAAAAGAAAAATTACAAGGACTGAAGTTAGGGAAGTAAGCTGAAAGAAAGTGGTCAAGAAGCCAAAGAAGATATTATGTCATAAAGGAAAGCAAATATTGCTGCAGTGCTGTGGTTGGAAGTTATACATGGAGACTGAACTAACTAAATCCTCAATTACTCAAGCTAAAGGATTAAAAGCAGTAATTTAAAAACAGATGAGAGTGTAATTATGAGTCTGATTACAAGAGCAATTGTGTTAGCAAATGTTAAATCAGTATTAAAAAAAAAAAATTAATGGACAAGTTTCTGATTGAAATGCCAGGAAATACAAGATGAGTTCTCTTGAGGGAAAAATACTGAAATGATGAAGAACGTAAAACAGATTGCTGTCAGAAATAAAGAAAAAGGGAATACAAATTGGTGCATTCTACAGAAAGTACCAATTTCTCTAATGTATTCATGTTAAATAGTACTTTAGTTGCCAGCATTGTAAGCATTTGAGAAAAAACTCAAATGGCAGCAGGTTTGAAAAAAATGTAGAATTTTTTTTCCATGTAGTAATGTTGTGATACTGTGCTAAATGAAAAAAAAAACCAAAAAAAAACCGAACAATGATACCTTCCCACTTGTTGTAACATTAGATGATGACTCAATTAAATAAAACTACTTGGGGAGATCCAGTTTGTCGCCCAAATAGCGAGTCTTGCATAGGTAGCTGTTTATATCATGCTTATCTTGCACGTGCAAAGCGAATAAAGAAATCACCACTAGCAGTACAGGGAGGGTCGCATGCACTGACCCACCTTGCCTTGTGATAAACTCATCCATCTGGGAAGAGAGTATGCAGTCAGACACCTCTGGTAGTTGTTAGCAGTTACTAATCTTGTGAAAAAGCTCTCTATGAAAAGACTGAGGGATGAACAATCTCTTTGTCCCACAATCAACATCTCCAAAACTACAGGTTCTTTTTTTTCATTGGCCTTTTCATGAGTTATGTTCCATCCTGCTGTTCAAGCTATCACAAGACTCTCCCACACTTGAGGACGTAACTGTGCCACCTACTATAAGCAAAGGTAATAGAAAATCATATCCAAAAGCCTGTTTTCACTCCAGTGTTTTGAATGACTCTCTAAGTCACTTTGCTACCATGTTCATAGAGCACAAGTTACAATTATGTACAACATTCTTATTGCAAAGGTTTCTAAATACAGGCATATGAAATTCTAACACAGAAGAGAACTGTGAAAAACAGTGACATTGACTTATTCCTTATTCTAAGTAACTTACTGACTTTTGTTTCTATAATAGGCTTTCCTATGATTTTGATGAGTGAAATGATACCCTCTCCCTGCTCCGCGCCCCCCCCCCCAATCAAACCTCACGATGTATCAGGTTGATTTGATCTTAAAAATACTCAGACTTAAAACAATTATTTTTTTTTTTCATTTTGGTAGCATGACTCAAATAGAGAAACTAATACGAAAGAAGGAGGTCAAGATGGGTCAAGTGTCTTCCAGTGAGTGTCAGACAGTAAGAATAGCTCACCAGCCTTTTCTATACAAGCAGAAAAGTACTGGTATGTTCCTTTAAACTGCAAGACATTTTTAGCAAAAGCATTACAATAGTGAAAATTACATAAATGCCTACAGAGTACAACATTGGTAGTGAGAATATAGTTTGCCATTTTGGTCAAGTGCTATTTACAATAAAGTTGCAGTGTAGCATACCAGATAAACCCATCAAATATTATAAATGCACGCAAAGTAACTTTTCCTTGGGGAACACCACTTTTTTTTTAATTTCTCATCCTTTTTCCTAATAGCCTTTAATGTGTTTGCTGCAAAGTAACTTTTCCTTGGGGAACACCACTTGTTTTTTAATTTCTCATCCTTTTTTCTAATAGCCTTTAATGTGTTTGCCATCAAGTCTCTTTCAGATTAGTTTTCAAAATAGCTATTAATGAGATGAACCTATCAAAAAAGGGTCTACACTCATCTGTGACTACGGCTGTGTTATCAACAAATTCAACTCTCGACTAGCATCTCCTAGAATTTACACGCTTTGTTTTTGTTTTTTTTTAAAGCAGAACAAGAGAAAAATACCTAGAATTTAAAACTAACGCTGACCATTGAAAAAACATAGTATGCCAAGATTCTTAGCAATATCTGACTAGAAAAATACTGTCCCAATGAGGCAATCGGAAAAGCTTTTATGACACCTATCAGACCACTGTCACTGGCTATTCCATTTTAAAAAAACCCTCATAATCTTTATGAAAAAGGCAAATAATTTTATCATTATTCCTTTTTTTTTTTTTTAAACCAAAAGCTATACACCTCATGTTTTAAAAGCAAAGAGTTTTTCCATTACAGGAATTATAGATTTCATTTTAAAATTAATATATATAACAAGTATCTTCTACATAATTTAATTAGAAGCTTTGCACTGAAATGTACCAATTAGAATTTTTCTCTATTTGAGTATTTTTAATGTATCAGTTAACTTATGACATTCAAAATGTATTTATTCATCAAATACCCTTGTAAAGCACATACAAACCAAACCAGGAGATAGACTGTCCAAAATAAATAATCAACTATTTAATCATGCCTGATCCAACACATGAAAGATAAGATTTTATTCTAGTAACCTTCAAAGGAGTAAAATCTGTACAATGTGATATAACCAATCACAAGTTGTGTCCTGTACCACAGGACTGGAAACCAGCAGCTATAACATCAGCTTTTAAAGGGATCCAGAAGAATGTGGGGAAACTGTCAGAGGAAATGGAAAAAAACTGGGAGGACAAAAAAAGAAACCCCACAAAATGAATTTGTAGATGCACTATTTAAGTGAAACATTGACAAAAGTCAGTAGGACTTTCATACATGAATACCATGCCCAAGAAATCTACTGGACTCTTTGAAACAGACTGCACACACCAATAAAAGTGAATCAGTCTGCCAGTGTACTTTGATTAAAAAAAGACAAACACAAAAAAAAACTTTTACATGGCCTCCCATTAATGCTCCTGAAGAAATCACATTTACATGGGAAGAAAGGGATGGCTCTCCTCTCAAGTAGCAATTTGTTAAAACATAGAAAATAAAGAATAAGAGTAGAAAGTTCACAAAAATTGAAAAAAATTGACAACAGAAACTTCCTCAAAGATTCAAGCTGGGATCTATCTTAATCAACCCACTCAAAATTAATTGAAGAGGCAATAGAAGTCTGAGGTGTCAGCATTCACTGATGAAAAAATTCCTGAGGATAGTCAGAAATAGAGTTGATTGTGAAAAAGCAACAAAAGATCTTAATATATCAAGTAAATAATACATTGCTAAAATTCAGTAGTAACTAATGAGTAAATGCTGAGAACCAAAATAAATTTTAACTATTTATATAGAAACTGGGCTCATACTACATCAATAGCAACCAGGAAAGAGATCTTGAAGTCATTTGCATCAGCTCAATTCTCAAAGAAGTTAAATGAAATATTAGAAAAGGAACATCAAGCAATACAGAAAAAACACTGTTGCTTGCATAAATCCATGCTGCACCCACAGTCTGAGTGCTGCATGTAGATACAGAAGTATAGAAGAAATAAAAAAGGACAGGCTAGTAAGAGGAGGCAAAGATATGGAGCAGCTTCTAATGTGAGGAGCTACACAGACTGGGATCCCTCAAGCATGAGGAAGAAGAGGGTTGTAACACCACTCTGTAGTTACCAATGTTATGGTGAAGGTAAACACGGAATGGTTTGTCAGTACTGTTCACAAGCACGTGAATGAGGGCCATGTAATTAGATCATCTGGCAGCAGGCTTAAAACAAGCCAAAGGAGGTGTCTCTCACACTCTATATAATTAAATTATTGCAATTTAAATAAATAAAATCATTGCTGTAGCTTTTTACAGAAACTAAATGTAACTAAAGATGTTAAAAAACCTTCAGAGATGGATCAATCCATGGCTACTCACCACAGCCCAAACATACCCTCTAGCTAAGGATGGCCCAAACTGTAATTTGACAGAACAGAGGGGAAAAAACCCACTTCTGAAACAAATGCTACTACTGACTATAATTAAAGATAAAAAGCTTGGGCTGGGTGGACCAGTTTGATATCATCTCCAATTAATGTAAAATGAGTAATTACAAAAATGGACCCATCTTAGCAATTTTCCTGGTTGCATCAAACTACTATCCTTTCGTACACTTGGGAAGTTTACTTCTGAGGCCTGGTTATGGAGTTGCTTCTCTCAGCCATCTCTGTCTTTGAACTACAAGTCTCCATCTCCTTTCTGTAAATCTCATTCTTCCTCCACTCTTGTAGTTTGGAAGCTTCTCCTCTTCTGCCCCCACCCCATATGCTCCCAAGGGCAGCAGCAGTCTCCTACTCCCTCCAGAGTTCCACATGACTCAGTCATTCCCTTTAAAAGAAATTTAAAAATGTAAACAAGTCTGGTGGATAGTATATTATGGCTCAAAGACTTAATAAGGCTTAATGCATTTGTTCTTTTTGCAGAATTGACACTAATGATCTAGCCCTCCTCCACCAATAACTATGTACCTTCTTGAAATCTTAAATACAAGAGAGATCAAAGAGCTTGAAAAACCTCCATCACATCTTCTTTTAGTCTTTCTATATTTTTATATATATGTATATCCATGTTTATACATATATATACACAAAAACTCTACAGAAGTGGGTATATAAACTATCTAATCACTTTATGAGAGTTTCCTAAAACATTCCATTGCACTAACAGTATTATCACCTCTGTCATAGTAGAGCATGAGCAATCTAAGTAACACAACAAAATAAATGAAGAAACATGCTAAAACATCACCTTGCATAATGCTCACAAAATCCATATAAAAAGTAAGCCACAGAACTTCTGCTTTTTCATTTAACACATCTCAACTTTATTTCTCTTTACACTTTCAAAATGTGAATATTGGACTGGTAGCTAAAAATAATCGGGAAGGTTTAACAATAAGGACAAATAAGGAGAAGAGCAGCACTTCCAGCAGCACAGATCTTCAAGTAACAGAATGCAACATCAAATATGAAACAAACACAAAACTGAACCAAGCTGCAGACAGCAAGCCAATAAAGCTGAGAACTTGCTTACAACCATACTTCACTAAACAAGATGATTGTTTTTCTATGATTTCTATGATTCTGTGAATCTCTTATCAGCACATCCAATCATAAAATCATAGAATAGTTTGGGTTGGAAGGGACCTTTAAAAGTCAACTAGTCCAAGCCCCCTGCAATGAGCAGGTTGCTCAGTGCCCCAGTCCAACCTGACCTTGAACGTTTCCAGGCATGGGGCATCTAGCCCCTCTCTGGGCAACCTGTGCCAGTGTTTCACCATCCTCATTGTGAAAAACTTCTTCCTCGTATTTAGTCTTAATCTACTGGGCTGCAAGCACACATTGCTGGCTAATGTGCAGTTTTTCATCCACCAGTAGCCTCATATCCTTCTTGGCAGGCTGTCTCTCGATCCCTTCATCCACCAGCCCGTACTGATATCGGCTTGCCCTGACCCAGGGGCAAGTACCGATGCACTTGGCCTTGTTAAACCTCATGAGGTTCACAAGGGCCCATTCCTTGAGCATGTCCAGGTCCCTCTGGATGGCATGTTGTCCCTCAGGCATGTCAACCACACCACTCAGCTTAGTGTTGTCTGTAAACGTGCTGAGGGTGCACTCGATCCCACTGCCCAAGTCATTGATAAAGATATTAAAAAGTACTAGTCCCAATATGGATCCCTGAGGGACACCGCTCGTCACCAATCTCCATCTGGACATTGAGCCATTGACCACTACTCTCTGGATGCGATCATCCAACCAATCCCTCATCCACCAAACAGTCCACCCACCAAATCCGTATTTCTCCAATTTAGAGAGAAGGATATTGTGAGGGACCGTGTCAAAGGCCTTACAGAAGTCCAGATAAATGACATCTGTAGCTCTTCCTTTGTCTGCTGCTGTCGTCACTCCATCATAGAAGGCCACTAGGTTGGTCAGGCAGGACTTGCCCCTGG
>NW_010536680.1:43789-53529 GCF_000687285.1 Phaethon lepturus | reverse complement strand
AGGACTTTCCAAATATCATGGAGAGTGGCTTGGAAACTACAATCAGCCAATTCCCTGAGGACTCTGGGATGCATCTTGTCAGGCCCATAGACTTACGGTGTTCAGGTTCCTCAGCTAGTAACCAACCTGATCTTCTCTTACAATGGCAGTAACTTTGCTCCCCCAGTCCCTGTCTTGCTGTCCATCCACTTGAGAGGTGCGGGAAGAGAGAATACCAGTGAAGACTGAGGTAAACAAGTTGTTGAGTACCTCAGCCCTCTAGTCCATTGTTACCAGTCTGCCAGTCTTACTATCAGCCTGGGTATGCTTTCTTTGGTCTTCCTTCTCCAGTTGACATACCTGTAGAAGCCCTTCTTACTATTCTTTGCATCCCTTGCCAAGTTCAGCTCCAGTCATGCCTTGGCCTTCCTGATCCCATCCCTACACAACTGGGCAGTGTCCCTGTACTCTTCCCAGGATACCTGTCCCTGCTTCCACTGCCTGTGCATTTCTTTCTTGCCCTTGAGTTCAACCAGCCATGCTGGCCTCTTACCTTCCTTTCCTGATTTCTTACACTTGGGGATCGAGAGCTCTTCTGCTGTATGGAAAGTGTCCTTAAAGATGGCCAGCTCTGTTCTGCTCCCTTGTCCCTGAGGGCAGTTTCCCAGGAGGTCCTATTGTCTAACTCCCTGAAGAGCCAGAATTTTGCTTTCCTAAAATTCAGGGTCCTGACTTTACTCTTCCCCTGCCCCATATCCCTCAGGACTGCAAAATCCACCAGTGCATGATCACTACAGCCCAGGCTGCCTCCAATCTTGATGTCACCAATTAGATCACTTGTGTTGGTGACCAACAGGTCCAGTATGGCATCCCCTCTGGTAGGACTGTCTATTACCTGGCATAGGAATTTATCCTCCATAAGCTTTCAACTTGTTCATGGCTATTCTGCAGAGATAGCTCTTCACACTCTATCTATTTACTGATGTAGAGGGCAATGCCTCCGCCCGCCCTTCCTCACCTGTCCTTTCTGAACAGTCTGTAGCCATTGATAGTCGCACTCCAGTCGTGGGATTGGCCCCACCAACCACAGCCTACTTTTTGAAGATCAGAGTGCAAGTCTCATCTGAAGATGACAGGCGCTGTCACAACCGCAACTATACCTGCTTTAAAAGGCAAAAGGTATACACCTCTAAACTGAACACTGTATGGCTGAATAGCTTAAAAGAACCCAAATTCAGAAAAGATGTGTAAGGATTCTTGAGATTAGCACTTTACTTAAAACTAGCTAATGACCTTCAGAAGCTGCACGTGAAATTTTAAATTAAAGGTGTTTATTACTAATTACAGTCCTAAATGAAAACAAGTTCAGTCCTTTCCCCATTCCTTATCCTCCAATAATTTTACTATTACTGCTTGGAGAGAAATTAGATGAGCATCAGCTTGGAGGAAGGGAAAAGAGAGCACTAGGAAGGACTAATATTCTGGTGAGATTCTAAATTACCATTCCCTAATTTGCTATTTTCTTTCAAAAGGATTATTCAATATTTTAAATGGATTTTCCAGACTGTTCAGATTGCCATGCAAAGGTTCACGATCTGATCTACGTAATTACTTATTTTTTAATTTTATGGTGATGACTGATGATCATATGAGTGCATTCCACTGTATTGGACCAAATAACCTGAAAGAAGAGGTTTTCAACGTAAGTTTACACATCCTCTTAAATAAAGATGGTCATATGATAGCAGAAGTGGTGAACAGCAAATCTTCAAGTGAAGGGTATTTATTCTTTTGAACGATCTTCATGTCTATCACTACAGCATTTTCTTTGCCCAACTGTAAATAGCATAATGTAAGGTTAAACTACTTTAATTCTCATATTCAAGTGGTAATGTTTTGAAGTAAGGATGACCAAAATTATTTCAACCTCTTCCCTCCTTCAGAGCATTATGGTTTGAATACTTCCAGGTCTACCTATGCAGTGGTACTTTTTTGGTCAGCGAAGAGAGTTACACAGATATCAGTCAGAAATGGTAACACTCATTAAAGACCTATTACTAACTCCAGGTTAATACAAACAGGGAGGATATTCTTTCTTTGGAGCTCTGTGATGGCAGTTGCCTGTGTTTCCTGTGCTTCAGTTATGCCACCGATTGCTGAAAGTATCTTTTAACACTGAAGAAGAACAGCCAAGTTATGCTTTAACAGCAGAAGATAAAACAGGATACACACAAAGTTATGAAATATTAGGCCCAAAGGGACTATTTTATTCTTTACTTACATACAACAGAACAGATTGTAGTACTTTCTGCACTCACCTCATAACTACCAACTGGCTTGCTCTAGAGCTTATTTTTTATGAGAATGTCTGGGTTTTTTCACAGAAGCTAATTTTAACTGAAAGAGAATATGTGTGAATCAATACTTTAAATATTTGCACTAAATTATGTCACATGGAGCCTAACTAGAGTGTGCTGTATCACCTCATCGCTATGGAGTATGTGGGAGCACACAAAACCCATCCTCCCAGAATTACTGTTATTTAAAAAAATAATTCTGGTTTGAACACTTACAGCAAGAGATAGTTCATATCTATCTACAGATTCCAACTTCCTTCTCTCCTTGAAAAGAATATGCAAATACCTACAGTATCTTTTGGACATACAAAGAGGAATTACATAACAAGTTTGAGAGAGCAGGGAGATGACCATTACATTTCAGGATTTCCTCACAGTAGTGAGGAAATTTGATTTTTCAAGAAAACTAAAAATATTGGGGGGCGGGGATTAACAGACACCTGTCATAACCACAAAAGCTAAGCTATTTAAATGTTTTAACAACTAAGAGGCAATTTATAAATAACAGCATGATAAAGACAGAAAGACTTTGGTTCTGTGCCCAGTTTGTGAGCGGAGCTGTTCCCAAGTACTTCTCATGGTAAGGCAAGAGGGCAATGAATGAAACAGAGACTTAACAGCAGTCCATGTACAAAGGCAGCTTGGACTAATATTGTAGATCAAAAGCTCTGACACAGCCCAATTTAAGAGGTTTGTTTCCCCAGGGAAGAAGGAAAAACTATTTTCTCGAAGCTAAATTTGGTTAGAGACCAGTTCTTTTTCAGACCCTATTTTTCCCTCCTGTGTAGCATGTCCTAGCTGGGCCTGAGTTAGATTTAGAAACCATTCCAACTTGCCACCACAGCATGAAAGCGGAGGACCTTACTGGAGGAAATTATTGATGTTTCCTCTAATAATCCTTTTTTTCCTGGAATATGAATCCAAATCAAATATCACCTTTCTCCAATGCACGTCTTATTGCAAAGATGTACACAGAGACATGCATTTCAGAAGCAGTCTCCATAGGTGGTTCATAAAACCCAGTGAAGGATTGCAGGCATGGTCAACAGTAAAGAAGAATCTTTGAGGCAAAAACTAGAAAAGACCAACAGTAATTTGCTTTAACAAAATACAGCAGTACAGGAACAAAAGAATAAAGAGACAACAATAGCAGTAGATTGCTCTGGCTTAAAATTGCTATGTAGTTTTAACAAAGATACTAGGGTGAAATTTTTGATTTATGCTAGTGTGGAGACACAAAGAAAGATAAGATTCGTGTGTGTGTGTCCACAGATCCTGCTCATGCAAGATATTTTCCAGTTTCCAAAGCAGTAGTATGTGTACACCTACAGAATCTACATATGGATGGAGAAGAATGATAATAGAATTCTTAACTACAAGGAAATTGCACAAGTGTCATACTTCTCCTTAGAAGTAGTTTTCTAAAAGTCTAGCTATTAAACTTCTACCTGGGAACAATGAGCACAAAGTCCAGAAGAAAAATGTTACACACAAATATGTGTAACGCTTGAGTAGACCATTTAAGCTTTCTTATTGTACACTATTCCATTTCCTCGCTAGCTACTGCCCTTAAAAATGCTCTTACTCTCATTATATAAAGGGTGTTAAGGCTCTTTCCTCTTTCTGATATTAATTCTTTTTTTCAGAACCTCCTTTCATATAGACAACCTCACCAATGGTTCTTAATATAATTTAATATTTTCACGTTGACTACATTGTAATGTCTGTACTACCCTAAAATTCTTTTAAAAAAGAGATGACTGTAAAATGTGCTATTTAGATACTTAGAAAGAAGTTTAGCAGGGTGTACAAAAAAACACTTTGAAACGTCATCTCATCAGGTTCCCCCTCACAGAATGGTTTGAAAAAAGTAGCAATGCCCTAATTTATGGGTGCTTCTCTTACAAGCCATCTGCCTCAAGCAAAACAGCTGCCAGTGATGCAAGCTGGGAAAGTAGCCAATCTGGCTCACATGCAACTATATACCCAAGAGAGCAATTAATAAGTCACAAAACAGTACCCAATTATGCAAGCATTTTTGAATCTTGGGGCTCAGAACAGGGCTGAGAGAATATGAGACAGCCTGAAGGAACTCTCAGCATTGAACTACAGTGTATGGATGCTGCAGCAACACCTGACCTTTCCTTCTTATCAGCTTTTACACAAGAGAAAGTGGGAAATTAAATTTCACCTAAAAGCTAGTAACTTCCTTAAAAACATGAAACCAAATGACAATATTAAAATTGCAAGAAGATATCTTAAATAATTGCTTAAGGCCCAAGGCTCTTGCAATGCTACCTTTCATTCAAAAAGCACAGGGTACTTATTCAAGGAAGAAGAGTCAATAATTATTTACACAAGTGACATTATTTTACCCTACTTGTGTGAGGAAATTAAAACAAATATCTATTAGTCTTCTTGCAAATATTACCATCTGAGTTTCACATACTTTGTTCTTTAAAAAAAAAATTAATAATTTAAGAATGTAATAAAGAAATCCTCTCCCAGCCATGAACTGAAAAGCAGCCAGGGTTATTTTTTTGGCAGGTAGCAAGCAATATTCAAGCTGAGCACATCTGAGTAAGTTTTCACAGTTGTATCATATCAAATTAATTTTTTCAATGTTCTTTTGTTCACAGCCAGTTTTCACTAAGTATCAAAATATATGAAAATTAAGGTCTGCACATGTTTCAATCTTGGGGGAGGGGAGGGCCTGGCAGAGGGGGCTTCTCTTCACCAGGAAAAAGTCAGACTTAAGAGTTAAAAACATTAGTCCATACTTTGTATTTTGACAGATTAACTGGAAGAACTACGTATTAGGAGACTACCTCTGGATTTATAAAGAGAACACACACTAACCAACATGCATAATAGAAAAATCAAAACAGAAGCATTATTAAACATGTAAATATGCCTTATTTGGGGGGTGGTTTTCTGTTTTGTTTCCTAATATAGTAGGAATAGTTGTTTGCCAAAATATTATTACGGTATCACAGCTTGGCAACCGTCATTACAATAGAAGATATTATAAAATGAAGAATACAACTATACCTCTGTTACAAGTCCCATCCCAAAATTATTTCCCCAAATAAGTGCACAAAAGTTATGTTTTGGTTTCAAAACTAGAAAAACTGAAGACACCCCTAAATCAGTCATCTCTCTACCTTCTTACTTTCTCCCTCCCCCTGAAATAGATAAAATTATTCATAAAGTCTAGTTCCGCACTTGTAGCAAAAATTAAAAAAAGATTAATTATAACTACATTTAATAAACTGGTATGTTATAAATCATAAGATCAAAATTAGTTTGTTAAATCTTAATTACAACAATGTAAACAACTTCCAAGAGGTATATCACAGTCATACACCTACTCAAACAAGCTACTTGGTTCAACAAGACATGTTTAGCATAGACAAGGAGCAGCTGGAGTAAGACAGAACCATAAAGAAATCCACATCTTTAGAAACTGCAGGATAACAATAACTCCTGCTTGATTACCTGGTACCTACAACGTAGTTAAAGATTTACAGAAAGGAACCCTGCTCCTTATAATTTTAGCAAATCCTTTGGAAAGGGCTTAGTATTAAAGTGAGAAAGTTAAAAAATAAAAATTCAATATGAATGCCCCAAAATTCATTTAATGAAATACTGTATGGTAAAAAAGCAAAATGGAACAGTCAAAAAAATACACCAAAAATGTAAATAGAAACTGAAGTTGCCATGCACTGAAAATGTTTGTGAGGTCTTCCTCCCACAGCTAATCTCTGTCAAGTAGTAGAGCTCACACAGAAGCTTAGACTGAAATTCTTAATACCTACAATCCCAAAACATAGGAACTAGATCATCAGTAAAATAACTACTCCTCTACCAATTTTCTTCTAAAGGATGCAACAGGTTCAAAAGCTAGCAGGCAAGAGGGGGACAGATGCACAGGCAAATACAGACAGCACAAACACTCTCCTGCACCTTCCTGCCTGCAAGACAGAATCATATAAGCTTCACTTCCTTTAGAAATGGAGCTAAAATACATATTATATGTCCAATACTATTTACTGAATAAACGTACTTCTTCCTCTACAGGAATTGTTCTTTCTGCTCCTCTAATGTCTAAAAAATTAAATATAACAGTTTAAATCAATCTGTTGCATGAAACTAGAATGTCAAAATTGTGAACGACATGATAAAGTGTGAGGCAACCTCCCCAGGAACATTTAAGGAATGTATAGGAGCTGCAGTCTATCTCCTGCCACTGCACCATCTTTCTATTCCCATATCACACAGAAATGCTGAGGCCTTGCAGTTACCCCTCAGAGTCAGGTAAGGACAACAGCTCTCTCTGACCTCAACTACAGTACAGTTTTGTTACTGATATCATCCTAAATTTAGCATTGTAAGCCTTAACACATTTTGATACAAGGTGCACAGTCAATACTTACAAATGCATTTGCCACCTTTAAGTAATGAAACAAAAAAACCCCAATCAAAACCTTTAAAAATATTTAGATGGATAACTCCTCTACAAACTTTTAATGACACAAGTTTTACCTAACTAATAACTGACTTTAGAAAAACTTCCTACAGGCATGCTATTACTTCATTATTTATACAGATAGTATAAACAATTGCCAGGAATGGCAAGTGAACCTGAAAGGCCAGAAAGGCATATACTGAGGCTGCCATTTACTTCACAAAGTAACAGCGGTAACAGAATCATGAAGTGTAAGCTGAGGAGTGACCATTTTAGACCATCTAACAAAGAAGCAATTTGCCAGACACTAACATACTATAAGTGCTTGAAGGGTCATATGGACATTTTTAGTCAGCCATACTCAGGCACAGCTCTGAAATTTTCCATTCCACTTCACAGTACTTCTAATTTTATGGGCGCAGTTTAAGCCCATAAATGATCATTTTGTATAATAACTAAAGAAAATATGCAATATAAATGTGGATTGTATAATCTGTAAAAAGAGTAAGATTTCAGTTTCTGTAATGAGGTCCATTTGAGCACAGATCAAGTTTAACTTGAAAAGTGAAAAGTTACATGATTTGCATGTAACAATACAACTTAAGTGTATAAAATGACTAGATAATTATTTTCCAATTTTTAAATCTATAATAAAGCCAAGCTCCTTTTTTTAAATTTTTGTTTTTTATTTTTAACCCACCCCCTGCCTTGATGAGTACTTGTGTGTTTAAAGAAGTTAAAACAATGACAAAGGCATTTGCAGGAAAATCAAAGTGCTACAGACTGAGGAAGGTCAAAAGTATTACGTCAGAAATGAACTTTATTCTACAAGGACACATTTTTAAGCCTCACTATCACATTTCAACACCAGTTGAATAAATCTTATCAGTTAGTTTTTCAACGTAATAGCCAATGTATTTTTTTTAAAACTACAAGTTTAGCTATACCTTCTGTATGTTTTGAGTTGCAAAATCTTCCTAAATAGAGCAAACAAAAAAATTAGTCTTAAAATAAAGACTGAAAATATTTAGTAATTCTGCTAGTTTTTCTAGCTGTGTTATGTTTGATCTTCATAAGAAATAATGAAGAGAATAAAATCCTTAGTCTGCTATAGAAAAATCCACAACAATAATAAGTTTCCTATTATTATTTTTCCAGATAAAAAGCTACATTCAATTCAGGCCGACATTTGCTATCTGGACATGGTCCTGGGCAACCAATGCTAGGTGGCCCTGCTTGAGCAGAGGAGTTGGAGCAGATGACCTCCAGGGGTCCCATCCAGCCTCAACCATTGTGTGATTCCATGAACTGCACAATTAAGATTGGTGTACAAGTCTGTAGTCTCAGATAAGATCAAACAGATTTTTACAATTTTGAGCAAGTTTCAATATTTTTTCCTTTCATCACATCATTTTGTGGAAAAGTTATAATAATTTCCTTGTATGTTCACACCTGAACACACTGAATAACTTTAGAATTAGGACAGAAATAGATATCTTAGTTACGATCTTTTGAGGGGATAGTGACACACCACTTAAGAGGTCGCACCACTGATATACATATATATATATATACACACACATTGCTTGAATAGGAGCTTTTTGCCTTGTTTGCTTTTTTATACCAGGCATTACATTTTGAAATAAAAAAGGGAGTATATCAATACTTACTATTAAAACACAAAACAAATGTAACCAATAGATATTAGATATATAGATAACCAATAGATATTTCCAGTGGTAAGAAAATACACAGAAAAAGACTACAGGCTGATTTCTCCATCATCATCAACTTAATTTTAATAAAAAATCCCTATACCTCCTTCCACCATTCCTCTTCCACTATTTGTTTCATTGGTCCAAAATATTTTTTTAAAAAAATAATTACTTGATGGCTTATACTTGTTAGATACACATGGTTCACACTATAGCTTTCTCATCATTGAATGAACATTTTTGGAAGCAGGCTAATAAAAAATGCCCTTCCCAAAGAAGGTTTCCTACTTCAAAATGGTCACAGCTTCTGATATTACTGAGAATGCTGTAATATCCATGCTGGTCATAACCTTATATGCAACTACTGAACACTAAATTCAAACAGCATTATCATTTGAAACTTCTAAAGGTCTAAGGATGTATCCTATTTTCAAGCTACCATTCTGACAAACTGAGATACCAGAAATCAAATCATTCAAGTAGCTTAATGCTCCCTCTGGACTCATCAGTAATGCGCTAAGGTTACTGCACTGCACAGATGATGCCCAAGGAAGCTAATGCTGCTCCTGCCTTCACTCCAGCTCACGTAACAGCAGAGTATGAACCACTCCTCGTTCGCTGCAGCAGAAAAAAAATTTAACATATTTAAAACCTTTTATCACAACTCTGTTATTTCAGACATCTATCACCATGGCCATTAGGTAATTTAAAAGTACTTCAAGTCTCCCAAATCTATATGACACCACAGTTTTACAGTGAACTGCAACATAATAAGCCTTGAATTTGGAAAGTGGTAAGTCCCATATCCAAACAGGACTTCAGACCTGTGTTTCGGAGGACATGCGGACACAATGCTTGGTTTATTCATCAGCTGATAACTAAAGGCTGATCATCTCATTCCTCAAGCATATATTCAGTGATTCCTCTTTATGGCATTATGCTAGGCTGATTACGTATAATGACTGTCAAATATAAAATATTTGTTCAATGAAACTACAAGACTGGTCAGTAATTATAGAAAAAGTTTATGTACTCCATCAGTTTGATATGTTGGATATGGAAGAAAAATAACTGCTGTATACATGAAAAAAAGGAGACTATTTTGGCTGGAAAATACTTTCTAGAAAGCGCCACCACCATGTCCCTTGGCTGTGGTGTTCTCTGTGGCAATAATATAAACTTTTTGTCCTCTTGAGTTGCTAATTTTTTTTAAGACAACCT